>NW_018165647.1:279373-322254 GCF_001263595.1 Phalaenopsis equestris
ACCAGAACCCGGGAAGATGTAAAAGCCTTGAGTATCTTAGAACTTGTGAGGTCCAGTGATTAGATGAGAGGAATCCAGTTGAAAGTAAAGTGATAGCAAAGATTAGGCCATCTACAGCAGCAAGTTGAGCCATTGTGCCGAAACCCTAGCAGAGCAACAGAGGAACCAGCCGCCACCCTTCATCTTTTTATTATATATATTTCTCCCCCCCTGTTTTTGTCTCCTATATATATATATATATATGTGTGTGTGTGTGTGTGTGTGTGTGTTGTACTCTTTTCTAGTTTTGCAATATAATTTCTTCTTTCTTCTTAATATATAAGGGTGTGGGTTGAGTGATCTTCTCACTCTTTTTGTAATCTAACTTTCACATTGACATGTATGGAGCTATAACTTAGCTCTTTTCTCTTATATATATATATATATACATATATATATTGAAAAGAAAGAGAAAATTATATTGCAGAACTAGAAAAGAGTACATATCTGATATAGGGAACCTGTAAAAGGTCTCCCTTCAGCAAAAAGGTGAGAGGAGGGGGGGGACTAGAAGAGACATATGATGATCCCAGCTGAATAATTTTGAATATATGGCCTTGGATAGACTTTAAAGTTTGCTAGAGTTAATAACTAAATTATCTTGCTGCTCTCTATTGAAGGGGATTCTACAAATGCAGACAGTGACAGTTTGGTCCAGCTCCACTGACCAAAAGTCAATATTCCAGCAACCAACAACCAAAATGTTAGGATCAAAGTTTGTTGGTCTGGGTAAAAGAAGATCTTGTGGACACCATTGATCTAGCTAGAAGTGTATTCTCCCCTTCCCAAGGTCCCAAAGGAATAAGTTTTCTGCCTGTTGCCTGATTTGAAGTAATTTGACCGATATAGATGAGTAGTCACCCAGCAGTCACCTAGCTTCCTTTCAACCAAATTAGGATGGGAGTGCTTACAGTATTTTTCCATCATAAATTTTTCCCATAGTGAGTTTTGCATTCTGAACTTCAGCCATAGTTTACACATGTTGACCTGTTGAAGCTGCTGTAAACCTTTAAGTCCCAGTCCCCCAACAATAGTGGGTTTAGTAGCCTTTTGCTACTTGCCCAATATAATTGTTGTTGTTGGCTTGCCCAAAGAAATCTATTGAAGCTTCTCTCAATTAAATGTTGGGTAGACTTCTTCATATTTGTGACTTGGAGAATGTAGAAGGGGAAGGATGTGAGGATACTTTTCAATAGAGTAATTCTCCTTCCACTAGACAGAAATGAATTTGTCCAGCAGTTGAGTTGAGCATTGATTTTAGTGATTACTTCCTCAAATTGAATTCTTTTAGTTCTTCTTTTGATGAGTGGCACCCCAAGGTAAATAAAAGGGGAGGTAGCAGTAGAATACCCAGTAAAGTTGCCAATCCAGTGTTTAGCTGCAGGTTTAGTATGTTTACTAAAAAGAAGTTGGTATTTAAAAATATTGAAAATCATACTAGAGCTGTCTTGGAATTATTTCACACATCTGTGTATGAGTTTGAATGCATTTCTATTAGCTTTGGAGAACAAAATGATGTCATGTGCATACATCAGGTGGGTGACCTCCACAGTAGATCTGTGATGGAATCTTGCATAGGATTTCTGAGTTAAAGCATGATCTAAGATTCTTGAGAAATAGTCCATTGCCAGAATGAAAATAGAAGGGGAGAGAGGGTCTCCCTGTTGAACCCCTCTAGATGCTGAGAAGAAGCCATGAGATGATCCATTAAGCAGAATAGAGTGTGAACTAAAATGCAGCCATCTGGAAATGAGAGTGCAAAGATCTAGAGAGAATCCCCTGGCTTTGAGGATGTTTAAAATGAAGGACCAATGAATAGTTTCATAAGCTATTCTAAAGTAAAATTTGTAAATTAGGTTTCCTACCTGCATGGATGGTCAATATCCAGAAGTATTTCCTGAGCCAACAATACATTGTCAGAGATGGTTCTACCTTTGACAAAAGCTGTTTGGTTAGGTTTGATGAGCTGATTTAAATGAGGTTGCAACCTTGCCACAATAATTTTACTAATGATCTTGCTGAATATAGAAGTCGGACTTATAGGCCTGTATTGATTCCAATTATTGCTTACATCAGCTTTAGGGATGAGCACATAACTAGAAGAAGAGAAGTAGTTGGCGAGGGGAGTTCCTTGGAAGAAACTTTGAATAGTTGCAACCACATCCTCCTTAATAATGGGCCATGCTTTTTTGTAGAATGCAGTTTTATAGCCATCAGGACCAGCTACTTTAGAACTGTCAATGCTGTTAAGAGCTTCCAAAATTTTAGAATCAGTAGGAATGGAGGCTAGTTGAAGTTTTTAAGTATAATTCAGTTCCTCCTGGAAGAATTGTGGATCCACTTGTGTTGAGGTAACTTGAGAGACAGTAAGAAGTTCCTGAAAGAAATTTACAGCATTTCTAGCAATACCCTCATAATCATTGATCCAATTGCCTTCAACATCTTGAATCCTATGAATGTTGTTGCATTTTCTTCTATACTTAATGCAGACATGGTAGTATTTTGTATTCTTATCCCCTCTCATGAATCTGTTAATGGCAGCTTTCTATTTAAGGAAAAGTTCCACCCTTTCAGTGGCCAGGAGAACTTGTTCAGCACCCTCCATAAGAGCAGCCTCATCCACAGTGCCATTCCCAACTTCAGCTTCCAAAGTTGCCAGGTTCTTCTTAGCATTCTCCACCTGTTCATACACATTCCCAAAACAGTTCTAGTTCCACTGCTTGAGGGTATGAGCCATATTTTTCTGCAGTTGCCACAGTTTGACAATGGGGTTGGACTATTGTGAATTTTTCTAGTGCTCTTTAATAAGGTTAAGAAACTCGAGGTGTTCAACCCACATATTTTGGAATTAAATGGATTTTGGATCTTTAGGTGGAGTGGCAGTGATAGAAATTAGTAGGGGTCTGTGATCAGACCCTGCTAAAGATAAGTGGTGGACATAGGTATGCAGGAAATCCTGGAACCAATGATCATTAACTAGGAATCTGTCCAGCCTTTCCCATATTTGCCCTCTTTTCCAAGTGAAGCAGTCCCCATGGAAGCCAAGATCAAATAGTTTTGCAGTTTTAATATTGTCACTGAATTGGGTAATATTGAGAAGATTAGGTGGCCTACCACCTCTTTTTTTAGAGAGTTTAGCCACACAATTAAAGTTTACTCCCACAAACCAAGGGGAGGTCATAAAGTTTCCAATGCTGATTAGTTCCTGTTGTAGGGCTTATCTAGCAATCTTCTTACATCCAACATAGATAATGGTTGTGAAACAAGACTTGCCGGCAACTTCAAATTTGAAATTGAAAAATTTTGGATCATCCATCAAGACTGACCAAGTTATTTCATTTATGTAGAGGATCCAAAATTTATTGTTATAGTTGGAGTAATGAGAGAAGCCATGAAAATGTTTCAACACTTTTTGATGGTATTTATGAAATGAACCATAGGTTCAAGAATAGCAATGCACCAAACTTTATGTTTTCTATTGAGATGGAGAAGCCTTTTTAAAGAGAGTGGGTGAGCCACTCCCCAAATATTTCAACAGAGCAAGTTAATCATAGTGAGATATTTTGGATCTCCCCCTTGTAAGCCTTGTGAGGGATTCTCTTCTTGTGGAGTAGGAACTACCAGCTTCAATAACAACAGTTTCTCCTTGGGGTTCAAAGATAATTTGTTTCTTCTTTTTCTTGGCTTTTTTGTATCTGCCATCACTCCTCCAACTCTCTGTGAAGAGCAACAATTGATGGTTAATTTATGTTGCAAGGGTTAGGGGCCACATTGTGGGGAACAAGACTGATATTTATTGAATCCATCTATTCCATTCCATTCACCATTTCAGTATCATTGACAGAATCTGTAATTGCTTGAGAAGGTAATGCAAACTTCGAGGGTTGGGTCCTGATTTGTTCAGCTGTTCCACCAAATTTTCCACCAGAGTAATGTTATCAGATTCAAGAAGTAGCTGTGTTGGGGTAGATATTTCTTTAGGTGCCATACTGAGAGGGGCCTCCACAGGCACAGTGGGATTCACTTCTGTAACACACACACACACACACACACACACATATATATATATATCATGGTTCATTCATCACTTGGTGAGATTTTATGAGATCAGATGAATTCTAAAGCACTATTTTGACCTCAACAATTTTCTCATGGCTAGTTAGATATCTTACAATTGGCAAGAATACTTGATATTTATATTTATATAGGATAAAAATGTTTGAGCAAGGAAATTTTTTGGATTTTAGAAATGTTAGGCTGCTTCATTCTATTTATGAATATACAAAGGTAAGTCTATCAATCCATGATTTAATTGATGTAAATGTTACACCTCAGATTCAAAAAATTGTTATATGTTCATAAAATTTAATATATTGAATAAATTAGCTTCCAATTTTTGTGATAAAACTCAAATAAAAAGGTCAATTGAATATAATTTGTACTCAATAATGGATTTTCACACAAATAATTCTATATAGAGCAAGTAGTAACAAGCATAGGAAAACAATTACTATTATTGAAACAATAATGTCCATAAATGAGTACAACAAAATAATTATTATTAAAAAATACATGAGTGAAATATTGATATAAATAAAGGTCATTGAAATCCAACAAAATTAAAAGTAATTGCACTCAATAAAGTCAGTTATTGATTAAAATATTATTGTGAAAAAGTCTACACAAGTAACGGTGATCCAACGAGTAACTCATTAGAATTTTTTACGGGAAATGTTTCAGAATGAGTGCTTTTGATATTTTAATGATACCAAATAATTCTTATCCATTAAAACTTAATTAATTAGACATGAGACATGTAGACTGAACTATTATGAAGGCATTGTTTACTATGTAATAAAAATTTATTGAATGTTATCAAAGCCTTAGTTAGCATAATATTATACAACATAAGAGAAGGCATAGTTTACTATGTAATAATAATGTATTAAATGTAGTCAACATTAGTTAGCATAATATTACACAACATAATAGATTAAATATGACATCCAAAGTTATTCTATGTTGAAGTGATATTCATGCCCATTTATATAAACTAATAATTAATATATATTCAAGCTAACATATCCACAATCTTAACATATATAATCATATATTTAAAGCAAACTCATCAGCTATTTATTACATTCTTTTAATAGTTGTAGATATTGATTGTCAGTTTTATTATGATATCATCACATTGAGAGGGTAACCTTCAATAATAAAAAAAAAATTATATTTAGTAGATGTTATATAGTCAATACAATCAATACTAGTTTCATAATAAAAAAATGACCTACAAGATTATCATTAATTTGTATCTTATTGGCACTTGCATGAAATAAATTGTGCTTACTCTAATTTTTTCTCATTATTAACCTTCTGCTCTTGAATGTATTGAAAAAGTAAGTTTAGGAAAGTAACACTTTACCTTATTATGAACCTGATAAGTATTTTACATAGCTCAAAAAAAAAGATTTACACTTCATTTTATAACATCAGTTGGAAGCTCTTAAATTTAAACTTTCTATCACACTCTAGTTGAAGCCAAGAAATGTTGTTTAGATAAGATTCACTTTAATAAGTACTGAAGAGATGGTAGAAGTTAACAATTTGGAACTTTGCATAGGAGAAACTCATAAATTGTTTAAAAAAGGTAGTTTAGATATTAAATAACCAACTAAAATATCTTTATTTTTCTTAGTTAATTTGAACTGGCATGATGTTATCTTAATCCTTAACTAAAAAAGGATAACTTAGAGGTGGAACATTAAATTAATCAAGTGTTTAGTTTGTTACTTAAGAAACATTACCCATCCTCATATTCAAAAGAAAACTATAAAAGAAAAAGCTTGCCAACTAGATATAATAATTCTTAGGGAAAATAAAAAGAAAAAGAAAAGAAAAGAAAAAGCAAAAAAGTGAAAAACTTATGTGGAGAAGTTTGAGTTGGGCACAAAAAAAAAGCAAGTGAATACAAACAATTTGAAAGGGTGTCTAATAAGACTTAAGTGGTTATTTCTTCAATAAAACCACTTTCTGAGTTATTATAAAGGATAAGAATTAAGTGAAATCCAAGTTGACTAGAATGTACAACAACTGAACTAAAGGTATTTGAGGTTCACGTACGAGATTCTGAATGACACTAATTAAAGGATTTGTTAAGGTTATCATAAGAAAAGCGAGAAAAGAATTAAGGAAAAGTCAAATCCTTAACTATTAAAGAAGAATTTCTAAATAACATTTCATACTTTTACTCAGATTTGATATGATATTTTGAAAGATTAAAACTTTTCAAGAGTGCCAATTCTCTCAAAAATCTTAGTTGAGTCTTGTAAATACTTCCGGGCATATAATATGGTAAGTTTGGGTGTATTGACATGCATCAGTTTTAAGTCATTTTGCCTACAATTTTCCCTCTATTTTACACCTTAAATTTATTTATTTATCACATATTTATGCTTGAGAAAGTTATTTTTTTCATGTTGTGTAGAATATAGGAATTGAACACTAACAAGATGGAATGAAAAAAATATAGCAGAAAAGTACCCCAAAGCATTGTGAACACACCTAAAGATGTTGTGACCATGCCACCGATCAATCAAGACTGTCATGACCACACTATAAAAGGTGTCACAATGCCATCATGTTTAGCAGGGTGGCATGAACATGTCATGATTGAGTGTGACCATGTCGGCCTTAACAGAAGAATGGTGTGACCATGCCGAAAGTGGGCTTGAACACGCCGACGAGCGAGAAAAACTTTAGAAAGGATATTTGATAGCCCAAACCATGGGTCTCGCTTTGAAATTTAAATTCAAGGATTCTAAGAGGGAGTTCTGCTTCACAAAAAGCTTAGAGGCTAAAGAAGAGAGTTTGGGATATGTTTTGAGGGATCTATTAAGGGCTTTCTTCTTCCTTTGGTTGAAACTTCAAGGGAGAGTTTTTATTTACTTTGTGCGTTGTGAGAGATTTTATATGATTGGAAAAGTTGTTGGTTTTGATGGGGAGGCAATTTCTTATAAATTTTTCGCCTTTATGTTGCTTGCAATGGAATTTCATGTGGTGTATTTTGCTATGATTTTCTCCGTAATGAGCGGATAAGTTTTTCTCCGTATCTCTATGATGTAGGGAGTTGTAAATTTATCATTGGTTTTTTTAAATGTTTTTTCATTTATCATTCTATTGAGCTTTTCATGGCTTATGTTGTTGGGTAACCTCTAATTATCATTTACTCCTAGTCTAGCCAACTAGAAAGATAAAATGTTTCGTGAAATTATGATCTCTAATCATTATGTAGTGGACATAAGATGAGAGACACATTCTAGTAGAATTATGCAATCACCTTAGGGGATTAGAAAAGTCATGTGGAATGTCATGGGGATTAAGGAAGCCTCAACTTCATGAATTTTAGGCTTCTCTTAACTAAGTCATCAGCATAGGAAGTATCTTATCCCCGATTGATAATGTTCACATAAGAGAATATTTAGGAAAGCCACGATCACCATGATTCTCAAATTTTAAAGGCATGCACCTCATCAATCTTAAAGGATCTTATGAGTGTTTCCCTCCTATTTTTTACTTTCTCTTATTGCCAAGTATTCTGCTTTGTTACGACCTTAGGACCTAAAAACCTTCTTTATATAATCACCAAGCTAGGTTAACTAAATTGGCAAACTAGCGATTTTTATTTTGAAATGAATATTACACTTCCTTCATGGGATTGATACACATGACGCTTTAACCACATTACTATTTGACATGTGCACTTGCATTGTACAATTAACTTGAGTCTCGATAGGTTTTGTCACATCACTAGATCTTAAAGGGGTATCAATCCTCATGAAAATGTCCTAGGTTACAGTGGTTATCATAATAATCAGACACTGACATTTTATCAACTTCATTTAGTCTCATATTCAAAGTTAACTACATACCTTGCTTAAGTAGGTTTTTGAAGATTGTGTTCACACAATCTCTTCCTAAAAAATTCTCACAGTGCTTTCTCTCTTCATAGGATGGGATGTGATATGTCTTGTAGAATGTGCAATTTCCTTTACATTTAACACTTGTCTTTGATGAAATTGCAAATTAAAGAAAGGTATTTTTTGTGTTTTTATAACATGTATAACAAGTAAGATGATTAGAGCTGAAATGGAGTGAAACAAAGGATAAACAGAGCACTTTGGAAATAAGGTGCTTTCAGCACATTGGCGCTTAGGCGTTAGCCTTGGACACCAAGATCAAGGTACTCTACCCTGGGGCCTTTATGCTAGTCTAGCAACACCAGTCATATCCAACAAATAGAGAAAATGGGGCCTTGGTGGCAATCCAACATTGCTTAGGCGCTGAAACTATCCGAGATGGGTTTTGTAGTCAATTATGCATGAATTTGGAAAGTAATAAGTTGAGGAATCTGTTAAAATGAGAGGGAGATCAAAGGGTGAAGAAAATGGGAGTTTAGATCTATGGTTTACATTTTCTTGCATTTTATTAGAGAAATTTGAGAGAATTTTTTAACGGAATATTGTTATTAGTGCAAGGAACATTTGGAGATCGCTTGGGGAGGAGTTTTCACTTCTTTTAGCAGAGACAAAGTTAAGTGTTTCATTTTACATTACCTTATATTAGTTTTAAAATGATTTCCTATGAATTTTCTTTATTATAAGGAAATGAATTGTAGTTTTTTCTTTTTAACTGTGAGTAGATACTTTATACAATTCTCTTATGATGAATTAGTAATATGTGTAGGATATTTCGTTCTATTTAAAATAGGTTTGTAATCATTAAAGTTATTATTTTATTTTTTTCTTAATTTACTTATCATTTGGTCCAAGTGATATTTTAAAATATGTTGTGAATCCATAATGTCTCGGGAGGGCTATGACTTTAACATCTAGGATAAACCACATTGCACTAGTGGGTGAAGGAAAAGTAGTTCTTAAGGAAATGCAAATAGAAAAGGAAATTTGCTTTAATGTTTTTAAATTGAGGTTTCTAGGGTGAAAATAGAAACACTAACCAAGTTTGAACCAAACTCCTTTTTGCACTCAATGGAGCGTAAAGAAGAGGTTTTCTCCAATTTGCCACTTACTATAATCTCTATTCTACATGTTCCATTACTACACCAAATACTTATGTCATTGCAAGAGAAGGGTATTTCTTATATATTGATTTTTCTCAACTTAATTAGCTTTAGCAGAATTAACTTAGGAGTAATTTGATAGAAGTAGTGATAAGTTAGTAGGATTAACAATCATAACTTGGATCAACTATACTACCAGGCTAAGAATCATTTATAGTAGGTTATAACGTTTCTTAGGTGTAAATCAGAATATTTCTTGTGAGATCGATATTCTAGACTCAATAATCCGATATTACTTGAACGATACATTTACTTGTGTGAAAATCCTAGTGTGTAGTGATTCATTGTTGTTAAACTCAAAGTTCTAAAATTTATATGTCTATTTAAGATTTCAAATAGTTAATCTATAGGTGTTGACCTCATTTTTGGTAAGTTCTAGTCTTCTTCTTAGTACTTAGGATCTACCAATATGACTTTCTTTTTGATGATCATAAAGGACTTGTGATGGGACCCACTCCTTTCAGGATTTCAAACCATTTCTTGACTCTTCTTGTACCCCCAAATGGGTGGTTATAAACCCTCCATCACTTAGAAGGTTAAGACCAACATATGAAGACTCAAGGTTGAGTTCTCATAGAATCATGAGGCCTTAGGGACACCCTGTTGACCCTTGGTGGCTTGGGACAAGCCACTTCACATACACACTGTACATCCCCCCTCCTTTGAGGTTCACAATACTGTGTGATCCTTTTGGAACCTCACATGGATGGTCATAAACATCCAATACTTAGAAGGTTTGGACTAACATATGGAGGCTCCAAATCATAGTATTTCTTGTGGGATCGATATTCTAGACTCAATAATCTGATATTACTTGAACGATACATTTACTTGTGTGAAAATCCTAGTGTGTGGTGATTCATTGTTGTTAAACTCAAAGTTCTAAAATTTATATGTCTATTTAAGATTTCAAATAGTTCATCTATAGGTGTTAACCTCATTTTGGGTACGTTCTAGTCTTCTTCTTAGTACTTAGGATCTAGTAGTAAGACTTTCTCTTTGATGATCCTAGAGGACTTGTGATGGGACCCACTTCTTTAAGGATTTCAAACCATTTCTTGACTCTTCTTGTACCCCCAAATGGGTGGTTATAAACCCTCCATCACTTAGAAGGTTAGGACCAACATATGAAGACTCAAGGTTGAGTTCTCATAGAATCATGAGGCCTTAGGGACACCCTGTTGACCCTTGGTGGCTTGGGACATTCCACTTCACACACAGACTTTACATCCCCCCTCCTTTGAGGTTCATAATATTGTTTGATCCTTTTGGAACCTCACATGGATTGTCATAAACCTCTAGTACTTAGAAGGTTTAGACTAACATACGGAGGCTCCAAAATAAGTTCTTGTGGGACTATGAGGCTTTGGGAAGGCTTTTTATGCTTTGAACATTTACCTTGCACTGCAGTCCTTCATGACCACTCTAAACCAGACAAAATTCCTCCATCCTCAATCTAGAATCAAGCCACAACCTCAAATCCAATTCTCATGTACCCCAAGTTCCAATTCACACCACTTTAACCCAAATCCTATACATAATCCAAAATCAGACTCAACAATCCCCAACTTTCAATCTTTTCTGCCAAGTTAACAAATTCACATCAATTTCTCTTCAAATACACCCAACATTCAAAATTCAAATCAACTCACATAAAAATCCACTCCATAAGTCCAATTGCCAAGCACACACTCCAATACCCCCACTTGATAATACTTAGAACTCACTAAAATCAACATTTTTGCTATGTCATGTGTCCATAGGTTCAATTGAAGTGGAAAACGGTTTAGGACAGACTTGGGTTTAATTCGAGATAAACACAACCCAAATTCTACCATAATACGCCTCATGAACACCTAATAACACCACAAAAACACACCCAATAACACCAACCTTGTATACCTTTGATAACCCTTCAAAAACGTTCCATAACCCTCAATAATACCAAAATAAAACCAAAAAGACACCCTCCAATAACACCAAAACCCATCAGCTGCACAACTGCTCGCAATCACTCTACTGCACACCATTGCACATGTGCAATACTCCTACAATACACATGCAATAAAACCTCTAATAACACCACAAACCATGCATCGTTGAAAACCATGGATACTACCACATAATTGGCAATTTAAAAAACAATAACACCACCAAACCACCTGCGGTTTATTTAATTGCCAATAAGCCTAATTTGTTTTGGTTAAAAAACAATAACACCACCAAACCACCTGCGGTTCATTTAATTGCCAATGATTAAATGCCAAATTACACCAATTCGGTGATTCTTTGTGAAATTGACATCGTGCCTACAAATTTAAATCTTTTTTTCTCCACATTAAACGATACTCAGCAACATAGACCTAATATACCTCTAATTTCCTTAAATGTTAAAAGACGGGACTTTTCCAATGTCATAAACTCACTTATTACCCCACTTTAACCTTAATAAGAAATCATGATTAGACTTTTCCTTGAGCAAAAAAAAATTTAGCAGCTTGTCCACTCACCTCCTTGAATAGGACAGTCATCTTAGTCACCTAGGAAGCCACTCGAAACCTTTTTTGTTGGGTTAACCATGGGTAACACAAATTATCTTAAACCCTTCCCACTTTAAAATTAATCCTTTGGATTTGTGCCATGACAAAATGGATTTATTATCATTTTCTTGCTGCCCCATTAAATTGAAATTGACCTTCCTCTTAGACCATGGTGACCTAGCCATCTAAAACATCAAAAATATCAATGCACCCCCTCATGAAAAAACACAAGTCCACCCATCCTATGTGGCACTTTCTTATTGGAGTTTAACCTCCACATCATCACCACTTTGGCAACATTTTCCAATTCACTTGGCCACCTCCATTGGCTTATAAATCCACCACCATGCCATGGTTAAGGAAGGGATTATTGCTTTTTAATTAAGGAGGTGCTGCCCATTTGCTTTCAAACTTCTCTTCACATTTCTTAAGCTTATTTCATCCATTTTTCATTATTTTCCCTCCACTTAAAACCATAGTTCTGAAGCTTAAATCTATGACCTTCTTCTGGGCCGCCCATAAACATCATCAAAATTTCAATCCATTTGTTCTACAAGCTTCCACACAACATAAAATCACTTTCTCAATCAAAAGCCCTTTGCCCCAAGCTCCCTAACCTATCCATAGACAAAATCCAAGCCCCTTTTTTGGTCAAGTTTTCACTTAGCCCATCTTAAAAAAAATCTAGCACTTGGAGGAGGATCATTAGCCTCAAATAAAGCTTCTGCAATCACCCAAATGAGGCCTCACTTTGCGGGCAAAAGCAAAACTCAAAAAGGACCGCTTTTTCTTCATATTTTTAGATTTCAATAAAATTTATGAGCACATCATGCCTACATAGCCTTATGGATATGTTCTACTGACTAAGATGATTATTTAGAAATAAACCCCACTTGATTTGGTTAAGTATGTAGGGAGATATTAATGTTTAAATTTGGATGGTTCTCAGGTTTAAGTGTTATTCATGGTAGTATCATGGTGATATTTTTACTGTTCTACAATTTTAACTAAGCTATATTATTCCATATTGTATTGTGATAGTATTCTTGTGTTATTCTTTCTATTCCGCTGTTTCAATAGTACCTATATGTTGACCTCACTTTTGTGAGGATCTACCCTAAATCGACATTCATGATTAGGACATATCTTAAACCACCCATATAAACTCAGGATCCCAGAGATTCTTCTGCAAGCCCTAAGAACAATATGATCATCAAATCCATCTTGGAGAACGAGTCCACTAACATTGACTCCTTGAACCCATCTGAGGTCCCCAAAACCCTAAACATTGGAACAAACCCTATTGTATCCTCTTTTGACCTCAAGATTAAGTGACATCTTAAATAGGCTCGATCAGTAATTGCAGGATTTAATTTGAACCATTAATGTCCATTTCAACCATTTGGTCAACCCTTGACCTAATGGTCACCCCATTGACCATTCGGTCAACCCTTGGCCCAATGGTCACCCCATTGACCATTTGGCCAACCCTTGACCCAATGGTCACCACATTAACCATTTGGTCAACCCTGGGCCCTTAGGCACCCCATTGAACTTTTGGTCAACTTTGGACCCAATGGTCATTCCATCAACCATTTGGTGAACACTTGGCCCAATGGTCATTCCATCAACCATTTGGTCAACACTTGGCCCAATGGTCACCTTATTGACCATGAAGTCAACCATAGACCACCATGGTCAATCCTACACCACTAGTGTCAACCCTACAACATCATGATCAATTCATGGCCTTGTGATCAGAATTTTCATTCTCTTAATTAAGTAAATATTTAATTAATTAAAAGGATGAAATTAAGTCCTCTTAAGAATAAGGTAATATCTTATGAACATGGCCTAATCCCATCCAACAAAGCTCAAGCCCATAGAATTCTAAATATAAGGCCCATCCATAATAGGTTTACCCATGACCTAGAGCCATAAATTACTATAAAGTTAACTCATTAACCCTATTTAAAATCCAAGGAGCCACCATCTTTGATAGACCAAAAACCATCATGAGGGGGGAGGGGGTGAGGGGAGGATATGGAACCTTACTCAAATTCTACATCTCAACCTTTGAACTTAGAAGATGTAGCTGACCCAGTTCATTTCCATGTTGTGCATCCACCTCGCTACCCATTCAATATAAAGGAAGCTCTATCCTAAGCCACCTTCATAACCAAACTTGAGCTCATGATGAGCCCACCAAAGAAATGAGAGAATTCCTATCCACAGTCAAAATTCAATCACTTCAGCCATCCTAAACCTCCCTGAGCCACCTCTTGCCTTCTCTAATTAAGCCAAAGCTCGGTCATGGCCTTTAATGGCTTTTTAAAGACCATATTCAAGAGCTCCCAAGAAGAATATAAGAAAAGAAAGAGCGATAAAACCATAGTGCACTCAATAGAGAAAACCCTCTTCATACATAGAGCAATCAAACCCCCCATAATCCTAGCCCTTGAAATTCATCAAAGAGTCTCAGTTTCAAACCTAAAAACCAGGAACAATTCTTGGGGTTGACATAAACTCCTCTAAAACTCCAACATAAGCCTTCCAAAAGCTTCCCTAAGCTTCACGAAGAAGAATCCAATCAAATTTGGCCTCTCTGGTAGGCTCTAGCCTATTCCTAAGTGAAATCAAACCAGCATTTCACCAAGATCATATAGCGGCCTAATTTCAATTCAAATTGGACTATGAAGGAGGTTTACAAGGACCAGACAATCGTTCCTATCAAAATCATTTGAGGCTTCACCTCTTGAGACAAGGTTTGTGCCTTAAACCCTAAAAACGTGCTCATTTTGGAACTTTATGAAGAAAACCATCACATCATGCTTACAAAATCGTATGGATATGTTTATCTAAATGCAATGAAGCTTTACAATAAAATCATGAAGTTTGGTGCAAAATCTAGCGAGATCTTCCACCTTGGATATGAACGACTCTCGAGTAATCATCCCGCGGGGATGATGAATTGATGCCGTTCATTTCCATTATAGACACTATTTTTTGTTGGAGGAGTTGCCCGTTAGAAGCTGTCGGTCACCAGAATCGAAATCTCGTCACCCACTTTGGAAGGACATTTAATTTACATATATATATATATATATAAGTTTAGAAAAATATGAAATCAAACTTATCTCATATCATTCATAGTTTAAATGAAAGGGTACTATACCTCAAACCCTGTATCTATCCTGAAGGATAAACACAAGACCTGAGGATGAGGCTCGATTAAATAAACTAAGAAATGAATGACAACCGTTTGGTCCACCAAAACCATTTTATTTGCCGACAATTTCCCTTATTTAATATGAAGAATTAAATAGGGTTTATATTAAGCTGCGTTCGAAAAAGCTTCCTATAAGAGCAATCCCCTATAGTTAATTACATCTTAAATAACTGAAGTCACCTAAGAAAACTCTCGATAAAAATCAGGAAATATTATCTTCAAAGAAGTCAAAAGGATAGGACTTTTCAATAATATCAGACAAAGAGGTGTGAAAGAAGAATGGTTCAAGTTTGGAACATTTGTTTGGAATATTTTGTTGTAGATCCAAAGAAGGAAGAACTAGGGGATGTCATAAATCCATAGGAGATCCTCGGTGACTTCCCAGCCTATCCTATTATTTGGTTTCAATTTTGAGGAGGAATTATTTAAATGTTTCATCTTGCAAATTTTATTAGTTAGGGCTTACATTTTTTCATTAGTTAGGGCTTACATTTGTCTGAGACGATCACATAAATAGCCTGAAAGATGTGAGGATTTAAGTTGTGATGAATGATAACCCCAGAATTCTAAGATGAGTTAGGGCTTATATTGTACAACAAAGCTATACAAAGCCTAAAGATAGGGTGAGAATTTATGTTGCATAAGCAAATAACCTTGAAATCTTATGTCTTGGTTATTTAATTCTAAGGAAAGATATGTTGTTGTAGATCCTCTTGCTATTAGAGATGGCCATGTTGCCCACAATGCTAGCTCCAAGCTCATTGCCGTGACGAGTTTAAGTTTTCTAATGTGTCATGTTATAATGTCAAATCTGATGTCCCTATGGTTATGGTTCTTTAAAAATTATGGGGCATGTTAAAGTTAATTAGAGCGACACCGGTTAGGATCCTATGGTTCCCTTGTTCCGGTACCACTATTTTCTATCGAAATCACTTAGTCCAAATGAATTTACTAAACTTAACTTAATGAGTTCCATACTTTCATTTAGACTGTGGTAAATCTCGTTAGCGACCATTGATTACCTCCTCTGAGGGATTCCACATCATCCAATAGAGACGTCTTAATTTAGTTGTAATTGTTGTTTTGTGATGTTTGTGATTAAATTTTGAGTTGTTTTATATTTTGAATCTTGTGGCGGTGAACTTTTTTTTGGTTTATTTTAGTTTTGGTCTTGGTAGCTATCCTAATAGTTTTTGTTTTCATGCAGGGTGACATCATTGTTTAACATGCAAGTTTCATAAGTATAAAAGCACTGTGCAAAAAGTATAAGAAAAGACGGTACTGTAAACTGTAAAAGCGTACCTGGCGAGTCTTCTCGTTCCACCACCTGAAAGGTCAGTTCTTGCAAGGCATGTGTATAATATTACAAGGGAAATTTAAATTCCAGAAGTAGATGAAGGTTTAGCTACCGAACCCCAAGCTATGATTTGGTTGGATCTTGGAAGATCCTAGTAGATGATTTTAGAGCAAAATATGACAAGTCCAATCTGTCCTTCAAAATGTCCAATAGATTTCAAAATATTAGAGGCATGTCCCCGGATCACTTTGAAAATCCCTTGAAATATTCCAATTTCATTTTTGGACTTATCATATTTTTCCATTAATCATCAGATGTCGAAGTGTGACTATCCTGTTGCTCGGTGAAACTTGGCAATTTAATTATCCCGAGGATAGGATTCTCGAATAATCAATTGATGTTTCACTTAATAGTTATGTGAGTGGGTGCCTCTAAGGCAAGTTTAGGCCATTCAAGACCGTGGTGCCCATTGTTAAGGTTAGACTTGTAGTGTTTAAAGGTGTTAGTCACCAATTATGTTGTTTTCTAAATCTAATCAATTGAGCTTAGAAATTGAGCCTAGGTCACTATGAAGCCTTTAACAATCATGATAGGTGAAATGGTGATTATCAAGATTTTGATTTCAGCAACATATATCCATATCAAATGGTCAAACCACCCTCAATTTTGGGCTTACATAAAGTAAACTATCATCTTTTCGACTTAAGCACATCACTTAAAAATTGTTTAATCTCAGTTGACTTCCAAGTTATGAAGATTTGGGGGATTATGATTTTGTTGATGTTGTGCAAGGGTGGTGAGTTAGTTTCTATCCTTTAACCCAATTATATTTCAATCATCCAATCATATTTATTAAGATCAAAATTAGCCATTTTCCCTTGGTTAATCCAAATATCTGATTAAGGTACCAATATCTAGAACGACTATTTTGCTCTTGAGGCACTTCACCTCATAACTCATTAAACACAACTATAACTCATCTGAGTATTTAGAGTGTCATATTTATGAGGTAATTAAAATGTTAGAGGACAGTGTGGGGACTTCTCAAAATTATGTTAGAGGAGAACATGTGATTAGAGGAGAACATGTGAACCTCTCAAAATTTTGATTTAATTTAGATAATTATTTATATTTAGAAGATAACATTTTCAAAAGTTAATTTATTTAATAATCCAAAATAAAGTTTAAATTTTTGGGAAAATTATTAGAGGTTTTCTAAGGTCAGAGAAACACTTAGCAAAATTTTATGATTTTTTGAATCAAATTTATAGTATTATTATTTAATTTTTAATCATTTTCAATGATTAAATTGAATATAAAATAATATTTTAATAACAAAAATCATTTTTTTAATTTTAGTAGACTTATCTGAATTCAGAAAACCCAGAGAGTCAAATCTTATATTTTTGTTATTTTTAATTTATTTATTATAATTATTTTATTTGTAAAACATGAAAAATTTATTTTTAAGCCTTTAAAATTTATACTTAGAGAAAGTTAGGAAAAATATCCTAATGAATTCAAAGTGATCAGGGGACAATCTCACTCTTTTTGAACCTTTTTTTATACTTTTAAAAATTTTGATTATTTTAATTATTTTAAATTCAAAATATATTTTAAAAATGAAATATTTTCACAAAAATGGATTTTATTTTTATAAAATGCCCCTGATTACAAGGAACTCAGAAAAATAATTTTCATAATTTTTCTAAGCATGTTTAATTTAATATAATTATTTTTATTCAAAAAGATAAGGTTTCCTTAAAAGTTCACTTTAGTACTTATACAAAGTCAAATAATTTTGATATTTTTACAATGAGTAAACATGATTTCTAGGAACAATGGGGAAGTAATTTTGTCAATTTTTGATAAGCATATAATTTACATAAATTAATATAAAATATATACATTTAATTAAGTATATGAATGTATAAGATGATTCAAAGCATCAAAATATTTTTTCTAGACTTCTCTAACCATAGAAAACCTACTAAAATTGTTCCCACAAATTTTCAAATGATATTTTGATTTATATAATTAAAATAGACAAAATAGTCACCTTAGCTTGAAAATTAAGGCTAGAAGCATAGGAATGTCCTCTAACCTTAGAAAAATCAGAAGACATAGCCACTATTACGAGGAATAAACCCTCAAAATTTTAAGCCATGGTAAAATATTTTAAGTCATGGAGAATTAAAATACCACAGAGGGTATTTAATTAATTAAAAATTAGAGAATGAGAAATTAATTTTTATTTTTAGTCTACAGTGTTCTCCTCTATTTAGTGAGAAAGTGGATATTTTATTTTTATTTTTATGATTTTTCTACACAAAGTTATGTATTTTTAAAGTTATGGGTATTTAAATAAATAAGAAAATCCTTATTTTTCTACTTAAGTGATGCAGCGCCACGTTAACCTACGTCGGCTCCGAAGCTCCACACGGAGTCTTTTGGTTCAGTGCTGCCATCCACCTAAGTGCTGACTCAGCCAGCAGTTCGTGTTCAATTTCTTCGTCCGGTGTAATCTCGTCCGTCCACCTAATACACACTCGATCAGACGGCTCTCCCTCATTGTCCCATTCCAAATCGCCACAACCCGTGAACTGTCCAATTTTAAACTCTAAGATCTCAGCCTAGACTCAACCAAATTGCTTTAGGTTTGTTTCTACAGCTTTATCTACTCAAAACAAGTATATTTAAATGGTTACATTGCTATGAATTGCAAGTTTTTTTCACAAAAGACCAAATGGAGCCCAAAAGTAGGGTTAATGGGCTATACCTTTGCCCAAAAGGTTAGTCCTTGATTGGGTACTTGTTGAAGCTTCAGTGGAGTCTGGGAAACCTCATGGATGTGTTTATTTCCTTTGGTGAAGGCTCCAAGTACGAGTTCGATCAAAGGGTGGAGTGGCCTTAGTCTAGGGATAGGTTAGAGGGATTGATAGGGAGAGATTTTGATGGGGATTGTCCTCTCTTGCTCTGGTGAAGCTCAGAAGAAAATAAATTTAGGGTTTGGGGGAGTTTTTAGGAAGGCCAGATTTTACCCTGATTTTGAGCTCAAAAATTGAGCTTAAGTGATGGGGAAAATGGCCAAAGGGTGATTGCATTGGGGTTAGGAAGTCTTGGAGGAGCTCTGGAAACAATTTTAATAGAGTTCTCTGAAGAAAATTTTTTTGTTCACCTTTGAAGCCATGGAGGGGGGGCTTAAGTAAAACAACCTCGGGTGGCTGTCATGGCCTTCAATTGGGTGCAATGTGGAGCTGAGATGGACGGCTTCAAGATGCTAAACATCAATCAGGGCTAGACACATTGGATGGGTGAAATTTGGTTTGAATTTAAGCATAAGGGCTCTTGATTTTGGCTCCTCCGGTGATTAAGTTGGCTGGCCATGACAAGGGAGGTGCTTAGGTGGCTCAGGAACCTTAGAGGAATCTGTCACAACAATTAATTTGGGCTGGTGATAAGTTTTGGCAAAGATATCTTTGGTTTAATAAATTTAGGAAACAAATCCCTCGATTTAGGTGACCTTTAGTCTATGGCTCATCTAGGGTGGGTTAAGCATGGTTTAGCCTAGTCCATAGGGGGAGCTTAGTGACTGTGGAGTCATCAATTTTGTGGCCTTAGGATGACTAAGTTAATTTTGGTACATGGGTCCAATTTTGGGTCCAAATGGACAAAGGTTGAGTTTGGGTTAGGATAGCCATTACTTTGAGCCCAATTTATTGAATAACATTGTGTAGATGATTGTCATGAAGATTTTTGGTGAAGGATTGAAGTAATTTTAAGTTTGAAGTAATTTTTGAAGTAATTTTAAGTTCAATTGGAAACTCAATTTGAAGGATTTTGGGATTTTGGTCAATTTGGGCAGAATGGACTAGACTAAGTTATAGGTTGGGCTAAGATTGGGCTAAATCCAATTGAATGTCATGAAGAGTTTTTAACATAAATTGGGTGTCAATTTTGGGGTTAAGGCATTCAATATGGTGGAATTTGGACGTATGGCCAATTTGGGGCAAATTTGGGGCAAATTTGGGGGTTTTTTTGACTTGGGTTAAAATTAAGTGAAATTGAGGCTTCACCAAGGCCAATTGAAGGTCAAATTTGGTGTGTAGGATTGTTATGAAGAGTTTAGGATTCCATCTGGGGCAAATTCATTAGGCTATGAGTTTCAATTAGGTGAGCTTAGGCTATAGGGTCAGTTTTGAATTGGATCAAAAGTGAGCTCAAGGCATGGGCCAATTGGGCTTGGATTTGGTTTTAGTTAGTCAAAATATTAATTTGAGTTTAAGATTGAAATTGAGGGGAATTAGGGCCAAATTGACGTAAATTTGAGGTGAATTTAGGGAAATTGGGTCTTTAAAGGCAATTTGAAGGTTTTGGTCAAAATAATCAAATTAGTCAAATTGGGTTCAATTGAAGGGTCCAAATTGGTTTTGGGGCATTTGAAGTGATTTTTGAGGTTTTGGGAAAGTTTGGGGTGCCAAGGGTATTTTTGTAATTCTGGCAAATTTGGGGGTATTTTTGTAAATTTAGAAATTTTGGGTGGTTTTGGGCAATTTGGGTATTCTGAAATGGGTTGAGATGATCTTTGAATCAATTTGGGTATTTTGGGTCAATTTGAGGGTTTTGACCAAATTTAGGGTTTCAAGGGCATTTAGGTAATTTGGGTGGATTTAGGGGCAAAACGCTAAGTTAGACATTTTGGTAGAATTGGGGCGTCAGCCACCCTATATGAGCCATGGACCAATGAAATCCCCATTTGGACCCTCTATGTACTGGTCTTAGCTAAACCCTAGCCTTGGGCTAGTGGGTTTAGAGGACCATCTACATGAGTCTACCGAAAGATTAAGAGATAAAAGTTAACAAGTTGGGGTCTCATGGTTGTGAGGGGGTGTAGGTGGTAGTGAGTGTAAGTGAGTGAACTAGCTCCAGAACAATACCCAGGGTTAGCCCTAAGGTTAAACCGTCCTATGGGAACTCTCCTTGAGATCCTCCATACTAACCCCACCTACTAAGTGCTAGAGGTTAGGATCAATATGTGGAACTTCAAGTTGAGCAAGGAAGAGTTTAGAGTTTCTAATGGTGAGGGTTCCTTTCTAATTTTCTAAGAATAGTCAACAAGAAAGTCCTATGGCTAGACCGAAGGCTACTAAAGAGGAAAAACTAAACTACAACCCAAAGTGAGGTCAACAAATGGACCACCAATATGTGAAGTGTGCTGGGTAAACACACCTCAGGTATTGGCGTTGACCGACAAGATCAACCAAACCAATACAAACTCCTAAGTAAACAAACATAGAAGGAGTGTAGAATAGAGGAACAATCGTTTTTGATGGGGAGTAACATATACTCTTGCTGGGGAAAAGAAAAGAGATTCGATAAATAACCATAGGAAAAATCAACGATTAAGGCAGAGACTCGATTTCACATTCAATGTTTAATTTTTTATTTAAACATTAATAAATTCAAATAATAGGATTGTGTGAGAGGACCAAATTGAGATGGGAAGAATAGGGACTTACATCCAACTCAAAAGGGTGACAATAGTGGAGAGGACGACAACCATTAAGGACATTATGTCATAAAAGAAAGACTATACCAGTTCGAGCTACCGCTAGGGACATTACGTCCAAACTAGATCTTGTCAAAAAATGGCTACCATTAAGGATTGTACGCCAAAGAAGAAGACTACACCAGTTTGAGCTATCGCTAGGAACATTACGTCTGAACTGGATCTAGTTGAAAGATGGCTACCATTAAGGAAATTATGCCAAGAAAGAAAACTATACCAGTTTGAGCTATCACTAGGGACATTACATCCGAACTAGATCTAGTCAAAAGATGACTACCATTAAGGGAATTACGCCCAGAGAAAGACTATACCAGTTTGAGCTACCGCTAGGGACAATACATCCAAACTAGATCTAGTAGAAAGATGGCTAACATTAAGGACATTATGCCAATGGGAAAGACTATACCAGTTCGAGCTACCGCTAGGGACATTAAGTTCAAACTGGATCTAATAAAAGATGGCTACCATTAATGACATTACGCCAATGCAGGAATACTAAACTAATTTGAGCTACTTCTAGGGACATTATGTTCAGACTAGATCTAGTCAAAGATGGCTACCATTAAGGACATTACGCCAAGGAGGGAGACTATACCAGTTTGAGCTATCGCTAGGGACATTATGTCCAAACTGGATCTAGTCAAAAGATGGCTATCATTAAGGACATTACACCAAGGAGAAAGACTATAACAGTTTGAGCTACCGCTAGGGACATTACGTCTGAATTGGATCTAGTCAAAGGATGGCTACCATTAAGGACATTAGGCTAAGGAGAAGGAGTATACCAGTTTGAGCTACTGCTAGGGACATTATGTCCAAACTAGATCTAGTTGAAGGATGGATACCATTAAGGACATTATGCCAAGGAGAAAAAGATGGGAAGAATAGGGACTTACATCCAACTCAAAAGGGTGACAATAGTGGAGAGGACGACAACCATTAAGGACATTATGTCATAAAAGAAAGACTATACCAGTTCGAGCTACCGCTAGGGACATTACGTCCAAACTAGATCTTGTCAAAAAATGGCTACCATTAAGGATTGTACGCCAAAGAAGAAGACTACACCAGTTTGAGCTATCGCTAGGAACATTACGTCTGAACTGGATCTAGTTGAAAGATGGCTACCATTAAGGAAATTATGCCAAGAAGGAAGACTATACCAGTTTGAGCTATCACTAGGGACATTACATCCGAACTAGATCTAGTCAAAAGATGACTACCATTAAGGGAATTACGCCCAGAGAAAGACTATACCAGTTTGAGCTACCGCTAGGGACAATACATCCAAACTAGATCTAGTAGAAAGATGGCTAACATTAAGGACATTACGCCAATGGGAAAGACTATACCAGTTCGAGCTACCGCTAGGGACATTAAGTTCAAACTGGCTCTAGTAAAAGATGGCTACCATTAATGACATTACGCCAATGCAGGAATACTAAACTAATTTGAGCTACTTCTAGGGACATTATGTTCAGACTAGATCTAGTCAAAGATGGCTACCATTAAGGACATTACGCCAAGGAGGGAGACTATACCAGTTTGAGCTATCGCTAGGGACATTATGTCCAAACTGGATCTAGTCAAAAGATGGCTATCATTAAGGACATTACACCAAGGAGAAAGACTATAACAGTTTGAGCTACCGCTAGGGACATTACGTCTGAATTGGATCTAGTCAAAGGATGGCTACCATTAAGGACATTAGGCTAAGGAGAAGGAGTATACCAGTTTGAGCTACTGCTAGGGACATTATGTCCAAACTAGATCTAGTTGAAGGATGGATACCATTAAGGACATTATGCCAAGGAGAAAAACTATACCAGTTAGAGCTACCGCTAGGGACATTACGTCCAAACTGGATCTAGTCGAAAGATGGCTACCATTAAGGACATTACACCAAGGAGAAAGACTATACCAGTTTGAGCTACTGTTAGGGACATTCAGTTTGAACTAGATCTAGTTGAAAGATGGCTACCATTAAGGACATTATGCCAAAAAGGAAAGACTATACCGGTTTGAGCTACCGCTAGGGACATTACATCCGAACTAGATCTAGTCGAAGGATGGCTACCATTAAGAACATTACACCAAGAAGAAAGACTGTACTAGTTCAAGCTACCGCTAGGGACATTACATTCAAACTGGATCTAGTCGAAAGATGGCTACCATTAAGTACATTACGCCAAGGAGAAAGACTATATCAGTTTGAGCTACCGCTAGGGACATTACGTCCGAACTTGATCTATTCAGCTACCGCTAGGGACATTACGTCTGAACTTGATCTATTCCATCTATTCAAAAGATGGCTACCTTTACGGATATTATGCCAAGAAGGAAGACTCTAGGGTGGAAATTAGAATTTTAGTACTGACCCCTGAAAAATCATGAGGTTTGATTGAGTGATAAGAAGGGAACCAGGCTCTAAAGACCTGCCTCTAATGCGAGTGGTGAGGAGTGAGACACTCTATGAGGAATGCAAAAAAATTCAGAAGATTTTGTGAGGAGTATAGTATGTTTGTAAAAGTTCATGCAGCGCTGAATTTTATTGAAATGTTTGTGCAGAGATTTATAAAAAAAATGAAGTACATAATTTCACTTTGTTGCATTTATTTTCGAACTTGGACCCAGTTTTAGACAAGCGCGACATTTAAGCCTCTAAGAACAAGTCTTTGTTTCTGAAACACGAGGCACAATGCTTCTTGAAATATAGTCCACTTAGTAAGGACAAGTGTTAGAGCGTATCCCACTCTTTAAGGTGCTATCAGAATTATATTCCTTAAAGTACCTATTAAGATGTGTTATCTCTAAGGAAACCACAACTAAAGAGGCCGCAACTTCGTAGTTCCATTTATAGTAGTTATCGTTTGCTTCACACTTATTCTGTAAAAGTTGTTCATGTCGTCTTTGAGGAGTCACTTTGAGATTCTTCGAATTTTTGTTGGAGTTATATTTCTTGGGCAACAAAGGATATGACCTTAGGGTTGAAGTTCCATGAAGTGCTAATATCATCATCATCTCTTTAATTCATTATTTCTGAGCCTAAGCAAAGTGATCAAAATATTTTTCGCGATCAAAATATTTTTCGCTTTCCAAAGATATTTTTGAGTCAATTAATAACCGACCAAAAGACTCAAGATCATTAAAATTTTTCTTGAATATAATATCAGAAGTATTTTCTTAAGAGAGCATTTCAAGTTTCATTAATTAGGAGAAACTTAGACACTAATTTATGTCCACCTCAAGCTTCTTTTGAGGTAGACATTTCTTTTTTCTTTGATTTTTGGATCAAAATTCGCACATAATGTTTTTTTTTCTTTTCTTTTTCTTTTCCTCATGTTTTGTTGAGAATTACTATATCTGGTAGACCATGATTTAAAGGTTTTAAATGTCTTAATTCAAACACCAATTTTTGATTTTATGCTCACCTCAACCTTCTTCTCAAAGGATTTTCACACATTTTTTCTTGTGCTCCCTTCGTTTTCTAAGAATTACATATTTTTTTTAAAGATTTTGAATGTCCGAATTTCCCTGACTAATAATCCTCAAATGTTTCTTAAGTTAAATTCTGGGATATTATAACTCGCTCTTGTTTGAAAGTCAGGACCCAGCCACGTGGCAGGAAATTAAAAGGCTAGTGATATCCCGAGTCAACTACTTGTATTTCAACCACACTATCTTATTTTGAAATCAACATAGGACCCAGTCCAAATTCTTTAAAGTGGATGACTCAGTTATTAGTGTGTTAATATCATTCTCCCCTGAAGTCATAGTCTTATTAAAAAATTAAAAATTTTCTTTCGAGGTGATCAAATTTTTTTTTTAATATTGAATAATTCTGAACAACAACAAACTCTTTCTTTTCATTAATTGCGTTTGAAGGAATAGGATAGACTAACATTAATCATACTAATATCCCCTTTTAACAAAAATAGTAATGCAACAGTAGTCAAGAGATGTCTCATCCGTTGTCAACTGCGTAGGGGTCAGTTGGAACAAACATATCAACCAAAATTATATTGATAGAACCTCTTTCAGGTTCTTTTCAAATATTCTTCCGGGATTGTGATATTTTCTTCTTTGAAATTCCTCTTGAGCCAACCCTTAGAACTAACACATCACTCTATGGTGTGTCCCAACATCCTGTGATACAAATATCATCTGGGCTGATCCTTTTTATCCATCTCCTCTGGCCTCCTCTGATTCAGTAATCTGAATTCTGGCTTTTTCATTAAGTTTCTAAACATCTTTGGTATGACTTCATCTTTGAAAGAATATACTCTGTTCATCCGTTCTGCAAAAGTTGGACCTCATCTACCCTCTGTCAGGTATGGCCCTCCTTGAGAGGACTGCTAGCTGGACTAACCATACTGTCGTTCTTACTGAGGTTGAGTGTGCTGTGACAACTGTTGAGGAATCTGACGAGAACGCTCAACCTGAATCTTCATTGGCTACTTCCCTGTATCAACTATCGCTACCATTCTGGGTTTCTTTTCGAACACTTTGGACTATCTGGACTTCTCGGTCTCTTCCTGGAAATTCATATGCTTAACTTCTCCTTGCAAACTGTTAGCTTTAATAAGTAGCTTTTTGAAGGATTTGATGGTGAGTCCCTTAAGCATGAAGGCTATTGGTCCATGGATGCTTTTGAGTAGAATCTCAATCACATGATGTTCCTGTAGATGAGGTTTGCACTTTATGCTAAGTTTTCTCCACCTTAAGATATAATCCAGTAAAGTCTCGCTAGGTTTTTGTCTTTCTACTATGAGATCTCCAATAGACACATGATGCTACACTCCGACAAATCTTTTTACAAAAAATTGCTCTAGCTCGCCGAATGTCTTCACCGGTTCGTTGGGAAACTCGACATACCAATCAAACGCTATTCCTAACCAACTATTGATAAACTGACAGAAAAGCAAGGCTTCGTTACCGCTGGTGTTGCCACAACTGGCTCGAAAATGTGCTATGTGATGTCTGGGATTTCCAGTCCCTTCAAATATCTTAAAGTTTGGTGACAAAAACCCCTTAGGGTAGGGACGACATCGAACTCCTCTAGGTAGGGTCTACTCTGTAAAATCAAAGCACCACCCTTAGACTGGGCTAAGGCCTCCCGAACTTGTTCGAAAATTTTTTTAAATTCATTTTTTGGTATGACGCTTTTGACATAGTACTTCTTTGGTTCTTCATGAGAGGTGAACTCTTTTCTTTCGACTGCAACATGAATGGTTTCTGGTTGGTTTGTTTCTGGAGGTGTCATCTGTGGTGATTGTAATTGTCTTTGCATTGCAATCATGACGGTCGTCAATTCTTCAATTTCCTTTTCGAGATGATTGATCTATTTATCCTTTTATTGGATGGCCCCTTGCCTCTCATCCGTGACCTTCTCCTCATCAAAATATGGAGCATCACACGCAGATAACTAGGCCCGGATCTCGATGACATTGATTTCCATTAATCTTTTGTTCATGTAATCTGGCACATCATAATTATCAATATTCATATCTTTTCTTTGTCCTTCAAAAAATTACGCAATATCAGCTCGGAGTCTCTCCAGCTTAACCTTGGTTGAATTTTCTTCGATTAGTTTTAGGTCAGTTGAGGATTTATGAAGAGTGTCACTTCTTTTGTTGAGCACCAATGTGGTTGTTTAGAAGTTAATTAAATCAACCGAAATCATTTTTATGGAACACTTTTCAGGTTCTTTTAAATACTCTTTTGGGATCGTTATATTTCTACTTTTGAAATTCTCCTGAAGCCAATCCTTGAAGATAAAGCAGTTTTCTATGGTGTGGCCGAGTAATCGGTGATATAACCATTATTGGGGATGATCTTTTTTGCTAGCCTCCTCTAGTCTTTTCAGCTCTGGTAGTATGAAATCTAGTCTCATTAGCAAGTCGTGGAACATCTTTGACACGTCTTCATCTTTGAAGGAATACACAACTTTCCTACATTCCGTAATGGACATTTTCTTATTTTCTGTTCGATATGATCCTCTCTAAGGTGGTTGTTGGCCAGACTGGCCATATTGTTGTGCCTGGTCTCATTAGCAAGTCGTGGAACATCTTTGACACGTATTCATCTTTGAAGGAATACACAACTTTCCTACATTTCGTAATGGACATTTTCTTATTTTCTGTTTGATATGATCCTCTCTAAGGTGGTTGGTGGCCAGACTGGCCATATTGTTGTGCCTATTGTTAACAAAATTGTCGAGGTTGTTTGGCTTTCAAAATTTTCTAGCTGCGCCTCCTTGGCAGTTCCTTTATCAGTTGTGCAGGCTTTTAATTAGACCCAATCTCGAATCCAAAAAAAGGTGGGGTATAAGTGTCAACTGAAACCCAATCTCAAATCCAGAAAATGGTGGGGTATAAGTGTCAACTGACTCTTTTTCATGTAGAATCTCTTTTCACTTACTCGGCAAAACAGTTGGCGCGGTGACAGTGAATCCGGTAGTAGGAGCAAAAACAGTTATCGGAGAAATCCCAACGCTCCCAGTGACAGACTTTTCAGCACTAGTAGGGTTCTTTTCGACCAACACTTTTGAAGGGGATAATTCTTTGGTAGACTTCAAGTTGAACTCTACGATAGGCTCCACTGACTTATCTGTTTCAAACTTCATTACAGTGACAACCACCTTCCCGAACTTAACTCCAATATCATCGAATCCTTGTCCAAACTTAATAACTGCCAGGTCAGATAGTTCATCCCTGTTGACAGCGAACTCTGTTCCAGAAGAGAAAGAAAAGATACTCTTTGGTGAAGACATTGTCCTAGTCATTTGAAGAATTTCTGAAAGTCAGCGATGTCCTGTGCCTTGCAGTTTCGACAGAAGTACTCAAGTTTACGCAATTGTCTTATGAATTAATCATCCTCTATTATTTTATTTTTCAAATTTGTTATTGATTTGCAATTAAAGCATCGAAGAGTTGCAATTAAAAAATTAAACAAGCACAAAGAGATGCAATAACTTGGCTTGATTCACAGAAAAACAAACCAAACCCAAAAGAGATGAAGAAAATGCAGAGTTTAGACCAACTTCACATGCACAACCACTTGCACAACGCCCAGGTGGAAATAGTCCACCAGCACACCTATTGGGGGCCCAACCCCACTCAAAAGATAAAGTCCTAATGAACACCTGATACCTGATCCTTTTTGTTCAAAGGTGATTGAAAAGACGGTCCTGAAGTCCGAAAGAGTTGACTATACTCTCCCAAGAATAAAATGGGTAGAGCATGTCAATGGAAGAAGGGTAATCAAGTCCATAATGGACATGGACCCATTACCAATGTATGAAGATAAGATTCCCTAATTTAAATGGAGAGAAAAGCCAGTCCCCAGCGAAGTCGCCAGAAGTTGTCGGCACTATTTTTTGGTTGGAGGAGTTGCCTGTTGGAAGTTTTTGGCCGTCGGAATCAGAATCTCGTCGCTCGCTTTGGAAAACCCCCCCACGCGCTTCAAAAAGGAATTTTTATATATATATATATATATATATATATATATATATATAAGCTTACAAAAATATGAAATCAAACTGATCTCATATCATTCATAATTTAAATGAAAGAGCACTATACCTCAAACTCTGTACCTATCCCGAAGGATAAACACAAGACCTAAGGATGAGGCTCGATCAAATAAACTAAGAAATGTATAACATTCGTTTGGTCTATAAAAACCATTTTATTTGCCAACAAGTTCCCCTATTTAATATGAATATTTAAATAGGTTGTTTATATTAAGCTGGGTTCGGACAAGCTTCCTATAAGGGCAAGCCCCTATTGTTAATTACATCTTAAATGACCGAAGTCACTTAAGAAAACTCTCGATAAAAATCAAGAAATATTATCTTCAAAGAGGTCAAAGGACAGGACTTTTCAATGAAATAGAACGAAGAGGTGTGAAATGTGAGTGGCTCAAATTTGGAACATTTTGTTGTAGAATCCAAAGGAGGAAGAACTAGTGGATGTCATAGATCTGGAGGAGAGCCTCGGTGACTTCCTAATCTATCCTATTGTTTGGCTTTAGTTTTAAGGAGAAATTATTTAAATTTTTTATCCTGCCAATTTTTTTAGTTAGGGCTTACATTCGTGTGAAACGATCGCATAAATAGCTTGGAAGATGTGAGGATTTAGGTTGTGACGAACGACAAACCTAGAATCCTAAGATGAGTTAGGGCTTATATTGTACAACAAAGATATACAAAGCTTAAAAATAGGGTGAGGATTTATGTTGCATAAGCAAATAACCTCAAAATCCTATGGCTTGGTTATTTAATTCTAAGAAAAGATATGCTACTGTCAATCCTCTTATTTTTGGAGATGGTCGTGCTGCCCACAATGCTATCTCCAAGCTCCTTGCCATGGCGAGTTTAAGTTTTCTAATGTGTCATGTTATAATATCAAATCAGATGTCCCTATGATTGTGGTTCTTTAAATATTATGGAGCATGTTAAAGTTGATTAGAATGATACCGGTTAGGATCCCATGGTTACCTCGTTTCGATACCACTATTTTTCTATCAAATTCACTTAGTCCAAATGAATTTACTAAACTCAACTTAATGAGTTCCATAATTTCATTTAGACCGTGGGAAGCCTCGTTAGGAACCGTAGGTTACCTCCTCCGAGGGGTTCCCGATTTTCCAATAGAGACATATTAATTTAGTTGAAGTTGTATTTTGTATGATGTTTGTGATTTATTTTTGAGTTGTTTTATATTTTAAATGTTGTGGCGGTGAATTTTATCTTGGTGGATTTTAGTTTTGGTCTTGGAGGCTATCCTAGCAGTTTTAGTTTTCATGCAGGGTGACATCATTGTTTAACATGCAAGTTTCGTAAGTATAAAGCACGGTGCAGAAAGTACAAGAAAAGACAGTACTGTAAACTGTAAAAATGTACCTAGCGAGTCTTCTCATTCCATCACCTGAAAAGTCAGTTCTTGCAAGGAATGTACATAATATTGCAAGGAAATTTAAATTGCAGAACTAGATGAAGGTTTATCTACCAAACCCCAAGCTATGATTTGTTTGGATCTTGGAAGATCCCAGTAGATGATTTTAGAGCTTGAAGCAGAATGTCAAGCTGTCTTTTAGGCCATCAACTTAGCCAGATCTTGCCATTTAAACCAGCTATGGGTTGAATCTGACTCCTTGAAGCTTATTAACATTATCAATGGTTCTTATGATACCCCATGGAATTTAATCAGCTGGATTTATGGAATTCATCAATTGCTTAAGAATTACTCTATCAAGTTCTCGTAAATCCACAGAGAAGGGAATAAACCCTCCAATTGGCTGGCTAGAAGGGGTCTCTCTACTGAAGAACCTTTAGTGAGCAGAAGGATTCCTCCCCCACTGGATTTCCTATTATCCAAGTGAAACCATATATTGATGGTCAAATGCCAGTTTTTAAAAAGATATTAATGTCGGGTCACTTAGAGTAAGGACTAGGAATGTCCGGTTGACGATATTAAACCAAGTGCTTCGTGAGAGCAAACCTATATTTATCATTATTTATTTTACTTATTTAATTTTTTTGAATATATATATATATATATATATATATATATTCATAGTTTTATGGATTCATTGTATTTGAGAAACTTGAAATTAAGAGAATATTCAAAACATCTTTAATTACCCAATTTTATGGAAGATTTGAGAATTAATTTGACTTAAAACAAAACGGTGTAAATTTTAGAACTGGCACATGAAGTGCCATTTTCTAGAGAGCTGGCGCCTGTAGTGCCAAAATCTAGGTGCCAGAATAGGTGTTTAAAGCGCCACAGTGACCAAAATGACTTAAGATGATTCAAAAGACCGTTTTTGGTGAGTTTTCTTCTTAATAACTCCCAAAAACTGATTTATAAACCTATTTTAGAGGGGAAAATGATTGAAGAGTCAAAATTTTGTAAATCTAATGGTTTTCCATTCTAAAGATACCGTGAGATATGAAATTTTCAACCGGAGGAAGTTCGCCAGTTTCAATGTGCAAAAGTTATACGATCGAGTTCTTATAAAGAAGACACTAATCAAAGAAAGGAGATTTATGAATTGAGGATTCAACACATCGAATACTTAAGTGGAAAATATTATTGCATAGAGATGTTGGGAAGTGCTTTGCTATACCACTGACACCACGGTTGTCCCCGTGGTAAAAGAGCATTGCGCCAATCTTCATGGAATCAACCAAGGAATTGTCTATGTTTGAGGCAGGTGTGCACAATTCAATCCTTCAAGATATGTTTATGATTGAAGGTGTCCTTATTTGTCACTATGCAATATTTGCCCCGACAAGAGAAAATATGAACGAACTCTATTGATTTATTACTAATGAAGATGCAAATTGGGAGATCAGAGATAATGAAAATGTAAGTTTTTCTTCATCATTATTGAATCCTACTTCTAGGACGTAGCATTTCTTTATCGCATCAAAACGACTTCCTACCATGAAAATCAGTAAGGTAATGAGTGAGAGTGATACTTTGAATTATTTTATTCAAACTGGAAAACCTATTGATGTGGGTGCAATAATTGTGAAATCAGTTTTAGGTTTGATCATTAATGGATGTACTATTGGACTGGGACATCCATCTACTATCTTTCTACTACGCAATCAATTGTAAGTGTCATATGAAAGTTGGGAAAAGGTGCTTCTTTCTGAGAAGCCTATAAACCCAAATGTTTATTACAACTGCATAGGAATAGGGGATGAGAATGATACAAATATATTGATGGATCAATCATCTTATAATTCATCACAAATTTAACCTTACTTATGTTTGAATGCACTTTTGAAGAGGATCAAGATGATAGAGAAAGAGGTATAGAACCATATGCATTCAATTGGGAATATTTTTGAAATGCTGGATTATCTGGATTGGAGAATGAAAGAACATTTGAACATACTGGACATATTGAAGATGGACCGATGCATACGTTCAAGAAATATTCTTGGATCAAGGAAGATTTGACAGATGAATTTCCTTATCAACCTTTTTACAACTTTTACGTGGACTACCAATCTATGAGAGATATCCAAGAAGATGAGAGTGAAGAAGATGTTTGAACTTACTTTATGCACGTAATGCGTATTTAATATTGCTTAATTGTGTTATGGCATTATGTTGGATTGCATTTACTTTCACTGTTGAACTTTATTTGTATCAGTTGTTGAGTATTTTGATAGTTAGTTTTCAGTGTTAGGATGTTTGATTTGCTTTGGACACTAAATTATACTTTGTTGGTTTGAAAAACTGTCAGTTTTTAATAGTGTTGATTTTATATATAAAAGTGAGTTTTGTTGTTTGTGAAAATTTTGTGTTGAAATTTTTTTTAATTATGAGTATAAGTGTTTATTTTAGTTAGTTAGAGCTTGAAGTAAATCAATACGTAGCAGATTTCCATAGAAAATGAGATCTGAAAATTTTAGCGTTGGTGCGTGAGGCGCCAAATTCTTGAAAACACCCAAATGGGTTAAAAACCACGAAATTGCAATTAAAACTTTATTTTTATTGCTTGAGTCATCTCTTAACACTAAACTGCAACTTAACACTTGACAATAGGAGATTTGAGAAGATTTCAAGGGCTAGAGATCTTACATTTCATCTTCTTTTGGTAAGAGCTTCACTTTAACTACAAAATTTTTTATAGTGTCAGGCCTTAAATACTACATTTAACATAGAAAGAGGAAAGTTTACCTTAACACTGTTCTTCACTTTCCAAGTTTCCGTTCCATTAGTAAGAAAAGAAATAACCTCATCCGGGGCCTCATTCGTAGCAGAAAACAAATTTTAATGGCATCTGTACACATCTTATAACTGATAAAATTCATTAATCTTCATTGGAGTAAACTCCACCATTTTTCCTCGAACAAACACATAGTCTTCAGAAGTCTCCTTGAAATTGGCATAGAACTCCATTACTACACAAATAATCACCTCGGAAGTAAAGTAGCAAAAATTCTCCCACTGCCAAGCATTGATTAATCTTTCAACTTCTCTGCTCATATTTTTAAATCCTTGATCCAGAATCACTTTTTTAGTTGTAAGTAGACTATTGAAGCAAATGTTGGCCTTGTAGTTTCTAGCCCTGAAGTTAACAATTTTTTGTTCATCAAAATCTACTTTTCTCTTTCCTTTGCTCATTCTAGGTGACATGATAAATCTAAGAAAATTTGATAAAATCAAAATAAATTCCAAAGAATTCTGAAAATCACAATTTGGAACGATCACAATTTGGAACGTAAAATCACAATTTGGAACGTTTTAAACTTAAATCTACTAAGTAAGTGTTCTTCACCAAAGGATTTTATTGAAATTTCTAAAAAAATCTCAAAATTTTTTATCTCGGCAATGTAGGATAAATCCTTGGTGAAAATAAAAAATTATAAGTTCAATGTGTAGCTCTTACCTAGAGAAGATGGAATCCAAACTTCGTTCGCCTTAAAATCGCCTCAAATCCAAGCAATAGCAAGCCCTAGGTGCAAAAATCGGAGGTTGAAGGTGACTCAAAGGTTAAAAATGTCATTTTACTATGCAAATCGTGAATTTTAAGGGTGTTTGGGTCGGTTCGGGTCGAGGGCGATGTCGGCGTCGTTGGTTCCAGTGTCCAAAAAATCCATATTTTGAGTTTTTCAATTTTCAATTTTCTCTCAATTAACGCCAAAGTTAATTTAGTTTTTTTGAAAATTATTTTTCATCTAAAAATAATTCACTAGCAAGCATACTCACAAATAATACTAAACTAACTTTTATATATGAAAATAGACTTTTACAAATACATTTTTCTAATCACACTTCCACATCCTTAAAGCAAATTAAATTATAATTCAACGTTGAAATGAAACGTGGATATGAAAACACAACACTAGAACGCTGACACAAAACTATAAACACAAATATAACTCTAAAATAAATTAAATTTAATCAAGTCCACACAATTACATTAAAAACATAAGTATTTTAAAATAGTAAAGAGTCTAACTTCTTCAATTATTCTACCTCATCTTCAGTACTTTCTCCTCCTCTAATATCTCCAATAAATTGGTAATGGACACACAAATTGTAGAAGGGTTGGTAAGGGAATTGACTAGTCAAATTTTCATCGATCCATCCATTTTCTTGAACATCTGCATAAATCCTGCTTCAATTGTACCAGTATGATCAAAGTTCTCTTTCATTCTTCAATCAAGGTGATAAAAAAGGTAGTTAAGATTTCCTGTTCGTATTGCATTCGTAATACTCTGAAGTTCTCTTTCTATTTTCTTCATTTTCTTCTTTAAAGTCATTGAACTTCCAACTGCTGGTGGCATCAATGGTGTTGAAGCATGTGATGAATGATCCAAAATAACATCTAATACTTCATTTCCTTTTTCCTATATAATTCCATCAATAGGAATCATGGGCTCCCAAGGTAATAAAACTTTTTCCCAACTTTCATATGGAACTTGAGATTGACTGCAAATGAAGAAAATTGTAGAAGGATGTCAAGTCCATATATTGGCCCATTCATAATAATACCCATAACAGATGTGAAAATAATTAACCCCACATCATGGGTTTTTCCCTTTGAATGCAATAGTTTAAAATGACACTTTCTCTTGTAACTCTACTAATCTTCATGGTAGGGAGTAATTTTGTAGATATGAAGAAATGCTAATGTTTTGAAATTGGATTAAGCAGCAAAGTAGAGAAACTAATGTATCCCTCATCTCTGATTTCCCAATTATCATTTTTATCCATCAGAAAATTATATACTTATTGCATCATATCTCTTGTGGATAAAATTTGTATAATGATAGTAATGATAGATTGAAACATTTCCTATCATATACAAATCATTAATTCGAGCTGGAGTAAATGATACAACCTCACCTCAAAAGAAGATGACTCCTTGGGTAATTCCATGTAAGTTTGCATAAAACTTCTTTACTACGGGCACTACAATTGCAACGGTAGTGTAGGACAAAACTTCTCAACGCCTCTGCACTATGATTTTCTCAATCTGTGAACTTGGAATACTCAATCCATGGTTGAAAAAGCCTCTCTCCTTAATAATTCTCTTTTTCGTGATTACGTTGTCGTATAATCTCTTCGCAAGAAAATTGATAAACTTTCTTTTATTATAAACTCCATAAATTGAAGTATTTCTAGAATTGGAAGCCATGAAATTCGATATTAGGAAGTTTCTGGACTTCCAAAATAGTTTTTAGGACTTTAAAAACACCTCTCAGTGGTTATTAAGGAGTGAAATCCGACCAAAGTCCATCAAATCCGCTCTGCACATGCGAAACTGCTCAAAACACCGTCTACGCTCCCGATGGCACTGTTGGCGCCATGGTTTATTTGGCGGGTGCCGTCGGCGCTAGAGGCCAAATTCACGTCTTTAGTTTTTGTTGGTCAATTTGATTCCAAATTTTCCTCCAATACCAATATTTGTCTTAATTTATAATATATATAATTGTGTAGGACTTAAAAATAATATTACTTCTTAATACATAAATACACTTATTAAACAAAACATTGATATATAGATAGATAGATTTAAATATGGGTTGCCTCCCACAAACCACTTGGTTCAACATCGTCAGCCCGACGTACCATTTGTTTAGTTGGGTTGACATAACATTAAAACTTCTTTAAATTGTGGTATGTGTCCGTCATAATAATGTTTCAATCGATGCCTATTAACCTTAAATATCTTTCTAGTTTTAGGATCCTTAATAACAACTGCTTCATAATGATAGACTTTAATCACATTGAATGGTCCTAACCATCTAAATTTCAGTTTTCCTACTTCTTGTCCATGTTCAAACTTCTTCTTAATAATCTTTTGATCATGCCATATTTTCATTTTCTCTTTATAGATTTTTGCATTATCATATGTTTATTTCTAATCTCCTCAGGTTCATTGATTTGCAATAATCTTTTCTCACCAGCATCTTTTAGATTAAAATTAAATTTCTTAATAGCCCAAAATGCTTTATGATCCAATTATACTGCTAAGTGGCATGTTTCTCCAAAAATAAGTCTCTATGGGGACATTCTTATAGGAGTCTTATAGGCAGTTTTGTATGCCCATAATGTTGTATCTAATCTAGCAGACCAATCCAATTTATAGGGATTTACAGTTTTTTCTAAAAATTCATTTTATTTCACGATTTGATATTTCTGCTAGACCGCTGGTCTGAGGATGATAAGCAGTAGAGAATCTATGCATAATATCATATTTTTTAATTAATTTTTTGATTCTCTTATTCCTAAAATGAGTTCCTCCATCTGTAATAATTACTCTTGGTTTTTCATATCTTGTATTAATTTTTTTTTTTTAAAATTTAGAAACACTCCGAGCATCACAACAGCTTCAATCTAATTGGACATATAATCAACAGCAAGTAATATATATACGTTTCCAAATGTAGGCATAAATGGTCCCGTAAAATCTAATCCCCACACATTAAAAATTTTAATTTCCATTGTGTAATTTAAAGGCATTTCATTTCTTCTAGAAATATTTCCTAGTCGTTGACATCCATTCGCATGTTTTAATATATTCATTAACATAACTAAAAAAGTAGGCCAATAAAATACAGCTTGCAAAATTTTATAAGTAGTTCTATTTGTTCCAAAATGTCCTGCAAATTCAGAATCATGACATCTTTCAATTATTAGTTGAGTTTCTTCATAAGGCACACACCTTCTAATAGTTAGATCTTTACATTGTTTATATAAATATGGGTTATCCCAAAAATAGAATTTTGAATCATATATAAATTTCTTTAATTGTTGATTCTTAATATCCGGTGGTAGAATATCACTTACAATGTAATTTAGTATATGGCATATCACGGTGTATTTATTTCATCAATACTATATAATTGTTCATCAGGGAAATTTTCTAAAATTTAATTTGCAAAACTAGTTAATATTTCTTTTTCTAATCTAGACAAATGATCAACTATTTAATTATCATTTCCCTTTCTATCAACTACAGTAAAGTCAAACTCTTGCAATAGAAGTATCCATCTAATTAATCTTAGTTTAGCGTCCTTCTTTTACATCAAGTGCTTGATAGAAGAATGATCTATGTGCACTAAACATTTAGTTCCAATCAAGTAAGGTCTAAATTTATCAAAGGCATAAACAAAAGTCAATAAATATCTTTCAGTAGTAGTGTAATTAATTTGAGCATCATTTAGAGTTTTACTAACATAATATATTACTTTAAATACTTTGTTGTGCCTTTGTCCTAAAACAGCTTGTAAAGCACAATCACTAACATCACACTAGCATCACACATTATTTTGAATGGTTTCTCCCAATCTGGTGGGACTATTATAGGTGCAATAATTAATTTTTTTTTCAATAATTTAAAAAATTTTATGCATTCCTCTTCAAAATAAAATTTTATATCTTTTTCTAAAAGTTGGCATAATAACTTAGTTATTTTTGAAAATTTTTTTATGTAAAGCATGTAGAAACCAACATGTCCTAAAAAACTTCTTTCCCCTGTGACCGTAGTCAGAGGTGGTAATTTTTCAATAACTTGAATTTTTGCAGGATCTACTTCTATGCCATTTTCAGAAATTTTAGCCCAAGTACAATTTATCCTGCAACCATAAATTGATATTTTTCCCAATTTAGTACTAGGTTGATTTTTTCACATGATTCCGTATTTTCTTCTAAATTATTTAATCATAATTCAAATGAAGTCCCAAACATAAAGAAATCATCCATAAATACTTCCATTCTATGTTCAATCCAATTACTAAATATTGACATCATATGTCTTTCAAATGTTGCAGGTGCATTGCATGGTCGAAAAGGCATTCTACGAAGCAAATGTTCCATAAGGGCTTGTAAATGTTATTTTATTTTGATCCTCATGAGCAATTGGAATTTGATGATAACCGGTGTATCCATCTAGAAAGGAGTAATATTTGTTTCCAACCAATCTATCCAACATTTGCTCTAGAAAGAGTAAAAGAAAGTGATCTTTCGTGGTGGCCAGGTTTAATTTTCTATAGTCTATACAAATTTGCCAGCCAGTAACTTGTTTTATTGGAATTAATTCATTTTTCTCATTTACTTCAATGATCACTCCTCCTTTCTTTGGAACATAGTGAATTGGACTTACCCAAGCACTATTTGAAATAGGATGTATAATTCCAACATCTAACCATTTTAAATGTTTTTTTAACAACTCCTTTCATTATTGGATGTAATCTCTTTTGAAGATCAGCTTTATGTTCGTATTGTTCATCTAATAAAATTTGGTGCATACAAATTGAGGGTCTAATTCCTTTAATATCAGCTAAAGTCCATCCAAAAGCCTTTTTATATTTTTTTAACATTTCTATTAATTTTTGTTCTTGAATTTCAGTTAAATCAGAAGATATTATAACAGGAAATGTTGATAAATCTCCTAAAAACACATATTTTAAATATGCAGGTAATACTTTCTGTTCACTTGAAGGAATAAGATTTTTATTATCTTTCTCCAACAAATCTAAAGTTTCAAATTTGTCCTGATTATAATCTAAATTTTCTTCTTTTATTTTATCCTCATTCCCACTGAATTCTTCTAGCCTTAATTTTTCTTCAAACTCTTTTTTAAATTGCTCATTACATAGATAATCAGAGACTTCCATCGCAAGACATTCATTATCTTTTTCTATTGCAGGATATTGCATAACATTTGCAATATTAAATGTTACTTTTTGATCATTAACTCTCATTGTTAATTCTCCTTTTTGCACATCTATCACAGCTCTCCCTGTTGCAAGAAATGGTCTCCCCAAAATAATAGGAATCTCTTTATCTTCCTCCATATCTAATAATACATCTTCTATAACTCCTTTAGGATAGGTTATTGATCGATCACCTAACCGAAGAGTTAGAGTAGTAGGGGAAATCTCTCCTAAATCTAAACATTAAAAAATTGATAGAGGCATAAGATTGATACTCGCTCCTAAATCACATAAGGCTTTTCCATAAAATTTTTCACCAATTGCATAAGGTATAGTAAAAATACCAGGATCTTTTAAAATTTTAGAAATCTTTTTCTGAATAATAGTGCTATACTCTTCACTAAGTGCAACAGTCTCATAATTTGCAAACTTCTCTTTCTTGTTTAGTATATCTTTCATAAATTTCACATAAATTTGCATTTGTTTCAAAGCCTCAATGAAAGGAATGTTTATCGTTAATTTTTTAAGGATTTATAAAAATTTTATAAATTGTTTGTCTTATTCATCTACTTTAGTCGTTGACGAAACAGAGGTAATGATTTTTTTGAGGAACTTGCGTTTGTTCATTTTCATTACGGTCACACATTTCTTCCTTCTCTTCATCAACTTCAGTTTCTCTTTGGATCCTTTTTTCAATTTCTTTTCCACTTCATAATTGAATTGCTTTAATTTGCTCCTTATTTTGATCTTTAGGATTAACTTTCCCAGTACTTGGAAGATTTCCTGAAGGTCTATTACTAAGTGCAGTAGCAATATGTCCTAATTGATTTTCAATATTTCTAATAGCAGCCCCTTGATTTTGTATTTGATTTCCCATGTTTAACATTACATCTTCAATTGTCAACTTCTTTTCCTTAACTTCTGGGTTAGGATCAGAGTTAAATCCAAGAGGATAATAAGGTATAATTTGGATTTCCTTGATTATTTAAATTTCTTGAGGGGTTCATTGAATTGTTATAAATATTCCAACTAAAATTAGGGTGATTTTTCCATCCAGGGTTGTAATAGTTAGAATAGGGATTATTATTTTGATTATTAATAATATTTAAAGTTTTATAAGATGATTACGTATCAATTACTTGTCCTAGTGAATTTTCCTCTAATTTGGTGGTATTGGAGAATAGTTCACTCCAATTTGATCAATCTTTTTTGATATAACAGTAATTTGAGATTTTAAAATAGAAATTGCATCGGAATCAAGAATACTAGCTACTCTCTTAGGATTTACCCTTTCAGATAGTCATTGAAAATTGTCAGTAGTCATTTCTTTAATTAAAGAATTTACGTCATCAAAAGATTTTGACATTAGTGATCCACCTGCAACAACATCTATAATAGATCTGATCCTACTAATCCATTGTAAAAAGTTTAAATTATTAACCAATCTGGTAAAGCATGGTGTGGAAATTTTCTAAGGAGATTCTTAAATCTTTCCTAGGCTTCATATATCGATTCCCCTTCAAACTAACAAAAAGATGTAATATCGTTTCTAGCTTAGCGGTTTTTTAGGGTAGAAAATATTTAACCAAGAATTTTTGTGATAGTTCTCCCCAAGTTTTGATAGATCCAGGTGCTAAAGAATTTAATAAAGCTTTGGCTTTATCCCTTAAGGAAAAAGGAAAAAAGTCAAAGCCTAATAGCATCATTAGACACTCTGTCATATTTAAAAGTAACACAAATCTCAAGAAAACTAGCAAGATGTAAGTTAGGATCTTCAGTAGGTGTTCCTCTAAACTGATTATTTTGTACTATTTGGATAATAGCAGGTTTAAGGTCAAATGAATTAACAACAACATCAAAATTTTAAATAGTTAAATGAAGTCCATGTGTTGTTGGATTAGCATAATCTTTTAAAGGTCTTTGTCGATTTTCTTTTATTTGATTATCTAAGTTATTCACCATATTGTTCAAAATTTTAATTTTGTTTTGTTTTTGAACTTTTCTAATAGTACGTTCTAATTATGCTAATTTGTACATTCTAATTTTGAATCGTAAGGTACTAAACCTTCATATCCAATACTTCGCATAATATAAGAAGCAAGAAAAATTTCTTTGAAATACTCTTAAAAATTTCCTTTTCCTTAAATATATATATATTGGCAAAAAAAGGGAAATATATTAATAAAATGAAGAGGTTACAACTCTAAGATATGGGGCCCCAAGAAGGTCTTCATGTAACAAAAGAGAAAGGGAAGGGGAGGAGGAGACTAGAGCACCATCAGAATTAGAGCCCAATCTAGCAAGCCAATTGACAGGTTTGTTTCCTTCTCTGAAGTTAAAATTGAAGGTTACATGACATTTTTGTTAAAGATAATTGATGGCTTTCAACCTTTGTAATACATGCCAAGGAGGTGGGGTGGCACCTGTTATCATCTGAATAAGGGTTTTGGAATTAGTTTCTATAAGCAGATAATCCCATTTCATCCTAACAACAATCTTGATAGCCTAAAAGGCAATAGCAGCTTCAGTCTCCAGAGCATCTTGAGCAATGATAGGGCTAGAGAAGAACAATTTACAACTATCATACTTTGCTTGAAGATGCAGCAGAGGTAGATGCAGCATAGGTCTCTAATCCATAGCTCCTGGAAAATCCTCCTCTCCAGCCAAAAATCAAATGCTCCAAATAAGTCTTCACATTCACTTTTGTAATGGGCTTCAGAGGCAACAGAAGTTCCTCCCAGCTATCATACTTTACTCCAGCCTGCTCGCATAAAGAAAATATCAAGGAAGCAAATCCCATACCTGTAGTAGTAGTAGCAGCAGCTGAACTGATGAAAGTGTGATAGATCAAAGCCCCTATGTTGATGGGCTTTCCCTCCTGAATATAATAATTCAACATCTCTCTCTCTCTAGTCACTTCACTGAAATGATTTGTAGGAAGCAGACACGCAGATATAAAATAGTGCCAAGCCTTTGATGGTGCACACAACTTTGCCGTTAAAAAATTTACTCTCCTCTGATTTGTCATCAAAGTCCTCTTCCAACAGTCAAATAAGATATGATCTCGTCCAATTTTGCTTCCGTAGGACTATAATCGCATAAAACACAAAGTCTCCGGTGGTAAATGGTAATACAAGTTGATTACCTCTAGAGTAAAAGGTACCAACTTCCCTCGAACCATAACTCAATTTTCCTCATCCTCTAGGAGATTTGCATAAAACTCCCTTACAATAGAAATTACAGAGACAGCAGAGAAACAACAAAATTGTTTCCACTATCGGTGTACTATCACGTCTTCCACTTCTCCACCTGGACTCTTAAAACATCGCGCTTGAATCATTTTTTGTGACTGTAGAGCGTCCCTATATAG
>NW_018165647.1:322581-324118 GCF_001263595.1 Phalaenopsis equestris
CGCTTAAGCGCGGGTAAGTGGCGCTTAGGCGCCTGCCACTCGAGTTTGCTCGCGCTTAAGCGTGAGATGTGGCACTTAGGCGCCAGTGCATGATTTTCAAAAATTTCAAATTACATTAAAATGCACTATTTTCCTAAGTAAACCATTCTTAAATAGCCTCATAGCACTTAAATGACTATTTTTACTTTCTATAACTCCCTTCTCTTTCAAAATTCTCCATAATAATTAATTCCATTTGAGGCTAAAAATAACACAAATTTTTACAAAAACAAACCTATATTAATTCACAAACAAGTACAAACACATTTAACACTTATTTCTCTCTCTAAATAGTCTTGGATGAGAAAAATTTCCTAAGTACAAAACAATTAACACACATTTACAATTAAACACATAAGTGACACAAACACTGAAAACAAGACATAAACACTAACACACTTAAAAACATGACTCCAAGCACACAATTCCTAATACTTAACTTAATTCCACTATTCATTAGAAGGAACGAATTCTTGTCTCTCAGTAGTCTCTCCACAAATATAGAGTTGATAAAATAGTTGGTGGTGTCAAGCTCTAGTACTATCATCTTCGATGCACTTTTGCTTAAGGAACATTGCCTTATCTACTTCCTCTAGATAACTGGTATGGCTGAATTGCATAGTAAGTTGCCACCCAATATGTTCTAGATGAGCATGTAATTCAAGAACCTTAGTCTCTAATACGATATATTATTCTCCATCTGGTTGATCTTCTCTGATATCCCTTCAATAGTAATGGCTAAGAAACCATTATACATCTCTTGTGCACTTTGACTAATGAACTTCTTCCTCATGGCTTCTTCCTTCTTCTTCAAATCCATCTCCCATGAAGACATTGGTGAAATTCCTTCACAAACCCTTTCTACTTATAGGCCTAATTCCCCCTCATAACTTCTAGGCACGACTAAAAACTAACAAGACAAGTTCATTCCAACTAAAATGCAGTTACACCTTATAGAAATCAAAATTTCCACATGTGATTAAATTTCCGCACTTAAGCGCTGGATCTAGACACTTAAAAACATGACTCCAAGCACACAATTCCTAATACTTAACTTAATTCCACTATTCATTAGAAGGAACGAATTCTTGTCTCTCAGTAGTCTCTCCACAAATATAGAGTTGATAAAATAGTTGGTGGTGTCAAGCTCTAGTACTATCATCTTCGATGCACTTTTGCTTAAGGAACATTGCCTTATCTACTTCCTCTACATAACTGGTATGGCTGAATTGCATCTTAAGTTGCCACCCAATATGTTCTAGATGAGCATGTAATTCAAGAACCTTAGTCTCTAATACGATATATTATTCTCCATCTGGTTGATCTTCTCTGATATCCCTTCAATAGTAATGGCTAAGAAACCATTATACATCTCTTGTGCACTTTGACTAATGAACTTCTTCCTCATGGCTTCTTCCTTCTTCTTCAAATCCATCTCCCATGAAGACATTTTCTCTAAATCTCTCTCTTTCTTAGACTTTTAGGGCTAAAAATAATC
>NW_018165647.1:325441-325985 GCF_001263595.1 Phalaenopsis equestris
AAATATTTCAACTTCTAGTATATAATTGAGGGGCATCTCATTTCTTTTAGAAATATTGTCTACTCTTTGACATCTATCACAAGTTTTGATATAAGCATTAACATCTCTAAAAATTGTAGGCCAATAAAATCTAGATTGTGGAATTTTTTAAGTTGTTTTATCAACACCAAAATGCCCCGTAAAATCACAATTATGATATTTTTGGATAATTTCATAAGTTTCTTCTAATGATATACATCTTTGAATGATTAGATCCTTTCCTTATTTATATAAATATGGGTCATCCCAAAAATGAGCCTTAGCTTCAGAAATAAATTTCCTCATTTGTTGGTATGTCATTCCATAGGGTTTAAGATCACTAACAATATAGTCACAATGTCGGCATACCACGGAACACACCACTCATTTACAGTGAACAATTTTTCATCTGGAAAATGGTCATTAATTTTTTTTTTCTAGTATAGTGGTTTTTTCTAATTCAAGCCTGGACAAATGATTAGCAATTTAATTTTCAGTTCCCTTCCAATCTACTATTTCAAAATCA
>NW_018165647.1:326266-326553 GCF_001263595.1 Phalaenopsis equestris
AAAGGTTTTTCCTAGTTTGGTGAAACTATAATTGGTTCAGTGATTATTTTTTCTTTTAATAATTTAAAAGCTTTCAGGCATTCTTCATTAAAATTAAAAATTACATCTTCCTCTAGTAAATCGCATAAAGGATTAGCAATATTAGAAAAGTCTTTAATATATTGCCTGTAGAGTCCAACATGTCCTAAAAAACTCCTAATTTCCCTTACATTTGTTGGATAAGGTAAATTAGCTATCACTTGAATTTTAGCAGGATCTACTTCCATACCATTTTTTTATATTTGATG
>NW_018165647.1:326681-329032 GCF_001263595.1 Phalaenopsis equestris
ACTTCAATCCTTTTTTCAATTAAATCACAAAAAATTGTCATCATACATCTTTGAAATGTTGCAGGGGCATTACATAAACCAAAGGGCATTCTTCTAAAAGCAAAAGTTCCATAAGGACTGGTAAATATTATTTTCTCTTGATCCTCAGGAGATATTTGAATTTGGTGATAACCGGTATATCCATCCAGAAAATAAAAATATTTATGCCCAGCTAGTCTATCCAGCATTTGATCTAGAAAGGGTAGTGGAAAATGATCTTTCCTAGTGGCAAGATTTAATTTTCTATAATCAATGCATATTCAACACCCTATAACTCTTATCATGTAGGAATTAACTCATTATGCTCATTCACAGTTATAGTTACTCCTCCTTTCTACTCCTCCTTTCTTAGGAATACATTGAATTGGACTAACCCATGCGCTATCTGAAATAGGGTATTTGTGAACCATAGGTTCTAGGAGGGCTAAAAACCAAAGTTTATGTTTTCTATTGAGATAAGGAAGTCTTTTTAAAGATAGGGGGTGGGCCACCCCCCTAATGTTTTAGCATAGTAAATTAATCATGATGGGAATTTTGGCTTTCCTTGTAGTGAGTATGGTGAGGAAATTCCTTCTAGAAGAATAAGAACTTCCTGCTTCAATCACTAAATCATCTCTGGGTGGATCAATCATTACAGTTTTTTTTCTTTTTTCTAGTTTTCTGCAACAACCACCCTTCTTCTAATTCAGCTTGTATATCCTCTATGGAATTAACAATCAAAGGGTTCCTTGGGGGAATTATGGGAAGAGGATCTGAGGGGACCCTAGTCAATTGGGGTAGAGTAGCAATTTGTTCCACAACCTCTTCCACCAAAGTAATATTTTTAGTATCAGGGTGGAGGGTGAAAAATCCTCCCTCATGGGATGATCATCAGGGTGAATAGTAATGGGAGGAATTTCTTCCTGTACTACAGGAATCCATTGTGATTATTGTTGTATAAGAGGAACTTCCATAAGATCAGCATGATGAGTATTAGCTTCCAAGATTTGACCATGACCAATTGGTATAGGGTTAGGAGGAGTATTACTTGAAGAGGGAGTTTCCTGTCTTTTATCTGGTTCAGAGGCAAAAGGCTGGGGGGTTAATGCACTACAAGGAGGAGCCTCTAATGTGGGTTCTCAATCAACAGCAGTCACAGATGAGGAACCTTTTAGCTTGGATTTAATGTTTGGACATAATCTATAGCACTTTGCATTAGTATGGCCAAACATTTTGCAGTGAGTACAATAGTAAGGCTGCTCCATAACAATCTTCTGCCAATAGCCAACATGGGCAGTGCCCAGCCAAATTTCATCTACATCAGCCAGTGTCATATCTCTCTGCACCAGTATTCTTGCAGCTAAGGGTCTGGGAAGTTGTAAGTTGGGACATCTAGTTTTATGGGCCTTCCCAAAGCAGTACCAATAGTAAATAAAACTTGATGATGGAAAAAATGAAGTTTCAGTCCTGGTAGCTTAAACCAAATAGGAACAATGGGTGCTTCCTGGTTTGGATAAAAATCAGGAGACCATTTTAGAAATTTCATAGCCATTCCTTCAATATATATAGTATCTGTTTGGTGAAAAATCTTGCGTAGTCCTCCTCCCTAGATAGATGGATAGACATATATCTTCCATCCACTAATTTAACCTTCCAATCACTAAGAAACTTTAAATCTTCAAAGTGTTTTCTCACAACCTCCATCTTTGGGTGCCCATATTGAAATTTGCCAATAAGTGTAAACTTGAAATAGGAAGATAGGGAGGAAATGTCAGCATCTGAAAAAATAGCAACAACTTTACCAGCCTTCCTACTAAGATGCTTAATGAAGGGGGACTTGATCCTGACTTAATGCTTATGCAAGCGTAACAATAGTTATAATTAACAATAGTGCTTATGCAAGCGTAACAATAGTTATAATGGTATTTTTCACTTATATTTCCTTATTTTACAACAAAACCAACAACTTGATTCTGAAGAAAATAAGAATTTAACTCTTTAATTTAAATATATTTACATTGGGATATTACAGAAGTATACGCATCATTATCAAGTAATATAGGACATTTTAATTAAGACCTGAATATCAAACCCACAAGAAAGATTATGCAATATGCACTTTCTAGAAATTTTTTTTCTATTTTTAAAAAGATAATTACTTAAACTAAAAATGATTTTTGCAGGAATTTAAAATTTAAATATTTTTTGGTATTTTTGATATTTTAACGAAACAGTAACAACTTAAAAAGATAACTAAAGTTTTTGTGGAAGAAAAATACTTCATATGAAAATATCTTTCTTCTTATCATGAATCAGTAATAAGTATAGGAATT
>NW_018165647.1:329063-331135 GCF_001263595.1 Phalaenopsis equestris
GGCTAACATTCTCGTATCAGAACCTAAAACAATAAACCAAGTTGGGGGCTTTAACCTGTCACTTTAAAGTCCTCTAACTCTACACCCATCAATGAATATTTCCATATTTATTTGCACTTAATCATATGAACTACATTCTCATTCTTACAACCTCATGTGATTCTTTCCAATTGTTGACTGAGACAATACCAACCCGGTTCTTACATGTTCTCACAATAAATTTTAACATCTGGATTGGTTAAATCAAGAAATAAATGAAGTGCATGGATTTAAATCATCACAACTTCTTCCAACATTAGTGATCAATACTCTCCACAACTTCCACCCAAAACTCAATTACTTATCATTTTAAGAAGAAAGATAAAGAAAACTACTCATAATCCATGAAGAAAATAAATCCACTCTTTAGTTTAAAAGAAGAAATAATTGTCAAACCAACAAGTCTCAATTAAAACCAGCAATAGTCTAAAACAAAAAGATAAAAGCTTATCTCAAGTCCTCCACCAAACTCTTGAAGTTTCTTTGAATCTCTTCTATTTTACAAGCACTCAAAACAAAATAACAAAAAGGATAAAGTAAATAAAAAGTAGTTCCTGAAAATCTCTTCGAACTAACTCACCAGAGAAGAACTTTCAAAACTTTTCAATATTTTCAGGACTCTTTTCTAAATCCTCTCTTCTTTCTTTTATAGTTTTTCAAGAGGTGCCTTGGGATCTCTTCAAAATGTGTCTTGATTCGATGTATTTGCCCAAGAGACGCATCCTTTCATCATAATTTTCATCCATGGTGGTTACAACCACCTATTAAGTCAATGGGTGCCTCAAAAACCTCTTCAAAATTCATGAAAATTGATTTCACTCACCTAGTAACTACTACTGGAGCTTAAGAGCGGGGTCTCGGTGCTTAGGTGTGGCCTTCTTTGTTTAACCGGCGCTTAAGCGCCGGATCTGGCGCTTAGGTGCAGAAACTCTTTTGCACAATTTTTCACCTTGTTGCTTCAAATTTGATCTTTTTTCACTCCTTTAAACTTTTTTTTCCATTTATACTTGTATCTGCAAGAAAACAAAAATACATTCCATTAAAGCGCAATATCTCAAAAAATAGGTATAAAAATGTGTCTAAAAATACTATATATTTTAGGTGTATCAGAACTCACTATCCCCAACACCTTCATGGTAAGAACTAGGGAACACCATATGTTCAACATCAGTTTGAAAGTCAGAGCTCTTCCCCACAACATCAGCAAAGGTGGCCTTTGCCCACTGAATGTTAGTATTAAGATCATTAGGATTTGCTATTAAGAGAGTTTTGTCAAAATCCTCTTAAATCGACATTGGAATAGTAACTTTTTGAAAAATAGGAGCCCGGGAAGCAGACAGATAGTTAGTAAAAGATTCAGTAAGCATAGAAGAAGCTCCGAACTTACTCCACCAATAATCCACCCAGCAAGAATGAGTGTACAACAAGGCATGAAGGAAGGAAGCAGGCCAGCAGCATTCATGGTCGCAGAAACCCTACCAGAGCTTCATATATATATATATATATATTATTTTTTTTGTTATTTTGTATTTTGTATATTTTTATCTCTAAATTTTCTTATTTACCAAATCTATTTAAATTACCGTTACCTTCCCCGGCAACCGCACCAAAACTTTATCCCGATGAAGTATAGTTATGTAAAATTTATAAAGTTGACTCCGCTTTACAACGGTGCCAAAAAACTTGATGTAGTATTTTAGTAATAATAATGTTAAGCCCTCAAGATGGGGATTCTATGCAAGTATATGTATCGTTATCAAGTAATATAAGACTTTCTGTTTAAGTCCCAAATTTTATGTGATGAAGTTTTCTTATATGAAAAAGCATCTTTCCCACTATAATGAGTTTTTTGGTGAAATGAGATGAGATAAATGGTTTAAATTTACATTGTGCCAAATAAGAGCAATTTTAATTCTCTATCTTGATTTAGTGTTATAGAAAATTATTAGCTAATCTTAGGTTTAGTCCTTAAATCTGTGGCTAGGCTAGGAGGATATCGGCTCCCACTTCCCTTCCCCTAAAGGCTAACTCTC
>NW_018165647.1:331417-338777 GCF_001263595.1 Phalaenopsis equestris
TTTTAAATTTTAACATTGACACATCCAAATTATCTCTTCAATTCACCATATCTCAGAGTAGGGAGAAAGATAAAGGAAACAACTCAGACTTCATGAGAAAGATACAACAAAGAACAAATTTCATATATTAAAGAAAGTTCTTACAACAATAATAAACAAACAACACTTATCTGAAACTCTTTCTCAAAGCAAATCCTTTATAGTCTCTCTTAGGAAATGTAGGAAGAAGAAATCCCTCACCTCTCTTCCCCTTCAACACTTCTTATAGAAGAATTTACACATAAACTCACCATAAGAACTCAAACTATTAAAACAATAACTAACTAATAGTGTTGAATGTAGGCATGTGATACACCAAAAATATATGCATTTTTAGACCCATATTTAAACTCATTTTTTGTGATATTGCACTTTAATGGAAGGTATTTTTCATGTTTTCTTGCAGGTTGTTGATTTTTAGGACTTGGAGAAAAAAAGAAGAAAAAAGGATGAAATATGAAGTCAAAATGGAAAATATCAAAAGTTGCTCAGCACCTACGGCTCCAAAAGCAGCGTCGACAGCGCTGTTTGACAGAGAGCAAGGAATTAATTGGCGGAACACTGGCGCCAACAACAACACTTTTTTGGGGCCGACAACGCTTATGGCGGTGCAGACTCTGTTTCTAGAAGATTCAACGAATATTGATGCTTTTTGAAGAGTTTTTTGATGCACCTTTTTGAGAACTGACTCTAGGCTTTATTAGGGGCTGAAATTTATCAGAAAAAGCTCTCTTGGACTCTCCCTTGATTTCTCTTCGTTCACCACCATTTTGGAGTATATTAGTGAGTTTTCCTTAAGATTTTATAGTTTTTGTGGTGAGATTAAGTGTGAATTCTTTAAGTGTGAATTCTTCTCTACTCTTCTCTACGAGTGTTGGAGAAAGAGAAAAGTGAGAGATTTCTTCTTCCTACATTTCCTAGGAGAGGCTACAAGGGATTTGCTTTCAGAAAGAGTTTCAGACAAGTGTTGTTTGTTTATTAGTTTTGTATGAACTATCTTGCATATATGAACTTTATGTTTTGTCATATCTTTCTCATGAAGTCTGAGTAGTTTTATTTATCTTTCTCCCTACTCTGAGATATGGTGAAATGATGAGATAATATGGATGTGCAAATATTAAAATATAAAATAAATTTTGATGATTTTTCAACTCCGAACTTAATTTACTTTTCAATTTTGGCCAATTGAATTATCAAAATGTTTTGTGAAATATATCATCCTGGAAATGGAGTATGAGTTCTACAACAGAGTGAGGATCTCATTTGATTCCATGAAGAAAAATTTTTTTCATGGAATTAAGTGCAAATAAATAGGGAAATATACTTTGTTGGGTGTAGAATTGGAGAATATTTAAGGTGACAGACTAAATTCTCCGATTGGGTCTTAGTGTTTAAAAACTAAAGCGAGAGTTAGCCTTTAGGTGAAGGGAAGTGGGAGCTCTAGAGTGGGAGCCAATATCCTCCTAACCTAGCCACGGATTTAGGGACTAAACTTGGGATTAGCCAATGATTTTTTATAACACTATATCAGGGTAGAGAATTAAAACTGCTCTCATTTGGTGCAATACATATTAAACCATTTATCTCATCTTATTTCAATAAAACCTCATTGTAGTGGAAAAGATGTTTTTCACATAAGAAATCTTCATCACATAAACGTAATTTAATAGTTTAGCAGTTACTATTTAAACTTTACATTTAAGTTTTACTAATAGTTAAATAATTTAGTTTGATCATACCCCAGCATTCGAAATTAGTGACAATATTTTTGTTTTATTTTCTGTGAATTTTCTAGTAAATTTATCATTTCAAATTTAAAATTTCCCCGTGAGATTAATATTCAGGGTTTAAATAAGAAATCATTTATTACTTGATAACGATACGTATACTTGCATAGAATCCTAACATTAATTGCTTAAATTTATTAATCATAAACATTAAAATTTTTACACAACTATATTCTCGGGATCAACATGTGAAGTGGAAAACAAAGTGAGTGGAAGAACGTGAAATGGTGTGAAGGGGGGTTTCTAATCAAATTTCAGCCCTAAATAGAGCATAGGGCCGATTTTCCAATAAGAGCATCCAAAAACTCTTCAAAAAGCATCCAAATTTGTCGAATCTTACAGAAACAGGATCTGCACCGACACTAACGCTGTCGGTGCCAGAGGCCATTCAATTAAATTTGTGCTCTCTGTCAAACGACATCATTGGTGCTGAATAATTTTTTAAATTCTTTATTTGGACTCCAAATTTCATCCTTTTTGCTTCCTTTTTGCTCCAAGTCCTAAAAATCAACAAACTGTGATAAAACACCTTCCATTAAAGTGTAATATCACCAAAAATAATTATAAAATATGGGTCTAAAAATACATATATTTTTGGTGTATCAATACCTTACAATTTTTAGTTAGAAAGAACAATTAGAAAAATTTGAAAACAACAAAAAGAGATAAACAATTATAGCGGAATGGCTTGTAACTTAAGTAATTATGGAAATGAACATCATCAGAGACCTTCGAAATATTATGCTAATCCTATTGTAGATCATTTGAAAGAAAACAAAACCCTACTTTAACAGCAAATTCATTTGAGCTTAAACCTACTATTATCTAAATGGTACAAAATAATCAATTTGAGGAAACACCAACTGAAGATCCTAAATTACACCTTGCTAGTTTTCTAGAATTATGTGCTACATTTAAATATGATGGAGTGTCGAATTATGCCGTCAGACATAGAATTTTTCCTTTTTCATTAAGGGATAAAACTAAGACATGGTTAAACTTGTTAGCACTTGGTTCTATTAGAACTTGGGGAGACTTATCACAAAAATTTTTATCAAAATATTTCCCACCCTTAAAAGCTGTTAAGCTTAAAAATGATATTACGTCTTTTTGTCAGTTTGAAGGGGAATCAACTTATGAAGCTTGGGAAAGATTTAAAGATCTCTTTAGGAAGTGTCCACACCATGCGTTGCCAGATTGGTTAATAATTCTAACTTTTTATAATGGATTGATTGGATCTCTTAGATCTATAATTAAGATTGTTGCTAGTGGATCATTAATATCAAAACCATTCGATGAAGCATATTCTTTAATTGAGGAGATGGCTACTAATAATTTAATAATTTTCAATCTACTAATAATTTTCAATGGCCCTGTAAAAGGGTAAATCCAAAAAAGAGTAGCTAGTATTCATGATTCTGATGCAATATCTATTTTGGATGCCCAAATAGGTATTATATCAAAGAAGATAAATCAATATTGAATGAATTATTCTCAGTCACCGCCTATGCTTGAGGAAAACTCATTGAGACAAATGATAGAATCTCAATCTTCTTATGAGAATTTATATGTAATAAGTAATTGTTCTAATAAGCCTTGTGCAAATTATAGTAATCATGGTTGGAAAAATCATCCAAATTTCAGTTGGAGTAACATTAACTATATTGTTGTAAATTATAATGGTGCTACAAATTTGCAATGGGAAACAATGATGCGAACCCATTGAGAAACTCCAATAATCAAGGAAATCTAACTTATAAAGCTTATTACCCTCCAGGTCTTAATAGTAATTTGCTGAGTAAGGAGAAGAAATTGTCAATGGAAGAATTAATATTGTAAATGGGAAGTCAATTACAAAGTCAAGGAGTTGCAATTAGAAACATGGAAAATCAGTCGGGGTGTATTGCTACTGCACTTAGCAATAAACCTCTAGGAACGTTACCTAGTAATGTTGAAGCAAACCCTAAAGATCAGAATAAAGAGGAAATTAAGGCTATTCAACTAAGAAGTAGAAAAGAATTGGAAACCAAAGTTCAAAAGAAGTGGAAGTTGAAATTGAGAAAGAAGAAGTGGAAAATGAAAAATCTAGTGAAGATTTTCATTTTGAGTTAGAATGTGCAATCAAATTAATGTAAATCACTGTACAAAGACCACCACTTTCATTTCCTCAAAGATTGAAGTAGAAAAACAAAGATAAAAAATTATCAAAATTCTTGGAGATATTAAGAAAACTAACTATAAATATTCCATTTGTTGAAGCCTTCGAAAAGATGTCAAGCTATGTGAAGTTTATGAATGATATACTTAACAAGAAAATGAAGATTGTAGATAATAAGACTGTTGCACTTAGTGAGGAGTGTAGCACTATAATTCAGAAAAAGCTTCCTGAAAAATGTAAATATCCTAGTAGTTTTATTAGTCCTTGTGGTATTGGTGAAAGATGTTTTTGGAAAAGCTTTAAGTGATTTAGGTGCCAGTAGTAATCTTATGCCTCTGTCAATTTTCAGAAGGTTGGGTTTAGGAGACATTTCACCTATAACTGTAACTCTTCAGTTAGCTGATCATTCCATTACCTGCCCTAAAAGTGTTATAAAAGATGTTTTGTTGAAGGTTGATAAATTTATGTTTTTTTGTGGATTTTATTTTATTAGATATGAAGGAATATAAAGTGTTGACCTCACTTTTGGTTGAGGTCTAGTCTTTTCTCTTTAGTAGCCTAAGGTCTAGCTATAACACTTTCTTGTTGACTATTCCTAGAGAACTATAAAAGGAACCCTCACCATCAGAAATTCTAAACTATTTTTTTCTCAACTTGTAGTCTTTTCTCTTTAGTAGCCTAAGGTCTAGCTATAGCACTTTCTTGTTAACTTGTAGTTTCACATATTGGTCCTAACCTCTAGCACTTAGTACGTGGGGTCAATATGGGGGAGTTTAAGGAGAGTCCCCATAGGATTGCTTGGCCTTAGGGCTATTTCTCTAGTGGTGTGGTCTTGGTTGGGATCACACACACACTTGTACATTACACTTCTACTCACTACCCTAAGCCCAAACATGTTTAGCTTTGATCCATTAACCCTTTGGGAGACTCATGTAGATGGTCCCCTAGACCCACTAGCCCTAAGCTAGGGTCTAGCTAAAACCAGTACAAGGAGGACTCAAAGTAGGGAATTCTATTGGTCCATGGCTCAGGTAGGGTGATTGACACCCTAATTTTACTAAAATACCTAACTTAGCCTTTTTTAACCCCAAACTTACCCAAATTACCAAAATACCCTTCATTTGACCAAAATTCTCAAAATTCCCCTAAATACCCTAATTTGTTCAAAAATCATTTCAATCTCTTTGAAATCACCCAAATTGCCCAAAACACCCCAAAGGTTTCAAAATTACCCAAATATCCCTCATTTTGGCTAAAGCCCTCATGTTGGCTAAAATTACCAAAATACCCTTGGTAACCCAAATTATCCCAAACCTTCAAAACCACTTCAAAGGTCCCAAAAATCAATTTAAACCACTCCATTGAGCTTAATTTGACCAATTTGACCTATTTTGACCAAAAGTCCCAAATTACCTCTAAAGGCCTAATTACCCCAATTCACCTCCAATATCCACCAATTTCATCTCAATCTTCCTCAAAAAAAGAGATTTTAAAATGGTAAGATGCTGGAATTATATATCCTATTTCAGATAGTACTTGGGTAAGCCCAATTCACTGTGTTCCGAAGAAACGAGTGACTGTTGAAGAAAAAAGAAAAATTAATTTATACCAATGAGATAAGTTACTGGTTGGCGAATTTGTATTGACTATAGAAAATTAAATATGGCCACCAGAAAAGATCACTTTCCTTTTCCCTTTCTAAACCAAATGTTGGGTAGATTGGCTGGGAACAAATATTATTGCATTTTAGATGGATATACTGGTTATCATCAAATTTAAATTGATCCAAAGGATCAAGAGAAAACAATATTTACAAGCCTATATGGAAAATTTGTTTTTCGCTTATTTTTCGTAGAATGCCTTTTGGACTATGAAATGCACCTGCAACATTTCAACGATGCATGATGTCAATTTTTAGCAATTTTATAAAACATGGAATGGAAGTGTTTATGGATGATTTTTTTGTATTTGAGACTTCGTAGAAGTCATGTCTTAATAATTTAGAAAAATTTCTAGAAGTATGTTAAGAAGTCAACCTAAAGTCAACATAGTATTAAATTGAGAAAAATGTCAATTTATGGTTACAGGAGGTATTGTGCTTGGGCATAATATTTCTGACAAAGGCATGGAGGTAGATCCTGCAAAAATTCAAGTTATAGAAAAATTACCACCACCTACTAATGTTAAAGGGTGAGAAGTTTTCTAGGACATGCTGGTTTTTACATGCGCTACATAAAAAAAATTTCAAAAATAACTAAGCCGCTATGCCAACTCTTAGAAAAATATAAGAAATTTGATTTTGATGAGGAATGCATAAAAGCATTTGAATTGTTAAAGAAAAAATTAGACCTATAATAGTACCACCTGATTGGGAAAAATTATTTGAAATAATGTGCGATGTTAGTGATTATACTATTGGGGTTGTATTAGGACAAAGCCACGATAAAGTTTTTAAAGTTATATATTTGCTAGTAAGACTCTAAATGATACTCAAATTAATTATACCACTACTGAAAGAGAGTTATTGACTATTGTTTATGCCTTTGATAAATTTAGACCTTATTTAATTGGAACTAAATGTATAGTGCATACATATCATTCTACTATTAAATACTTAAAGCAAAAGAAGGATGTTAAACCAAGATTAATTAAATGGATACTTCTATTGTAAGAGTTTGATTTCACCGTGATTGATAGAAAGAGAAATGATAATCAAATAGCTGTTCATTTGTCTAGGATAGAAATAAAAATATTAACTAATTTTGCAAATTAAATTTTAGAAAATTTCCCTGATGAACAGTTATATAGTATTGATGAAATGAATGTACCGTGGTATGCTGATATAGTGAATTATATTGCAAGGGATATTTTACCACCTGATATGAAAATCCACAATTAAAGAAATTTATATATGATTCAAAAGACTATTTTTGGGATGACCCATATTTATATAAACAATGTAAAGATCTAATTATTAGAAGATGTGTGCCTAATGAAAAAACTCAACAGATAATTGAAAGATGACATGATTTTAAATTTGGAGGACATTTTGGAACAAATAGAATTTGATATAAGATTTTGCAAGCTGGATTTTATTGGCCTACTATTTTTAAAGATGTTAATGAATATATTAAAATATGTGATAGATGTCAACAAGTAGGAAATATTTCTAGAAGAAATGAAACGCCTCTAAATTACACATTGGAAGTTGAAATTTTTGATGTGTGGGGATTAGATTTTATGGGACCATTTATGCCTTCATTTGGAAACTTATATATATTACTTGCTATTGATTATATGTTCAAATAGATTGAGTTATTGCTGTACCTAGATGTGATGCTCGGAGTGTTTCTAAATTTTTAATTATGGAATGCCG
>NW_018165647.1:339211-356204 GCF_001263595.1 Phalaenopsis equestris
AAATGAAGCATATGATAATGCAAAAATCTATAAAGAGAAAAATGAAAATATGGCATGATTGGAAGATTATTCAGAAGAAATTTGAACTTGTACTAGAAGTTCTATTATATAATATGAGATTGAGATTGTTTCCAAGAAAATTGAAATCCAGATGGTTATGACCATCTAAAGTGATTAAAGTCTATCATTATGGAACTATTGTTATTAAAGATCTTAACACTAGAAAGGTATTTAAAGTTAATGGGCATCGTCTGAAACATTATTATGAAAGGCACATACCTCAATTTAAAGAAGTTTTAATGGGAAGTCAGCTCAACTAAACAAATAGTGTGTTGAGCTGATAACGTTAAACCAATCGCTTTGTGGGAGGCAACCCATACAAATATGTTTATGTATTACTATTTAGTTTGATAAGTGTTTTATAAATTAGTAGATAATAATCCTACACAATTACATTTATTATAAATTAATTCAAATATTGGTATTGGAGAAAAAGTCTGAACTAAATTGAACAAAAAATGAAAGTCGCAAAATTTTGGCCACTGGCACCAACGACGCCCGAATGGGCGCCGACGACGTCCAATAACTGACCTTAGAGCCGGCAGCGCCAATCTGGAGCACCGACGGTGCCGAGAGTGGTTGGAAAATTCATACGACTTTTGGCGAACTTTGGCGAGATTTCGCTCCATAATAACCTTCGTGAGTTTTTATAAAGTCCTAAAAACTTCCTAGGATGCCTAGAAACTTCCTATTTTTTTATTTCATTGCTTCCAATTCTAGAAATACTTCAAGGTATGGAGTTTTCAATAAAAGAAAGTTATTAGTTTCAACACGCAGTGATTATACGATAAAGTTATTACGAAGAACAGATTAATCAAGGAGAGAGGATTTGTTAATCATGGATTGATCAATCCAAGCGCACCAATTGAGAAGATCATTTTACAAAGGCGACGGGAGGTTCTGTGTTACACTACTACTGCGGTTGTTGTGTCTATAGTGAAGGAGTTCTATGCAAATCTACATGGAATTACCCAAGGAGTTGTCTTCGTACGAGGTAAGGCTATATCATTTACTCATGCGAGGATTAATGAATTGTATATGATAGAAAATGTTCCAATCTGTCATTATACAAATTTTATTCCTACACAAGATTTGTTGCAAGATGTTTATAATTTTTCGGATGAATGTGATATGTGGGAAGTACGCGATGAAGGATATATTATTTTTCCTGCTTCATCACTTAATCCAATTTCAAAGAAGTGGCATTTCTTTATTTGTGCAAAGTTACTCCCTACTATGAATATTAGTAGTGTCACAAAAAAAGTGTTATTTTAAAATACTCTATTTAAATGGAAAAAACCTATTGATTAGGATCAATCATATTTAAATATGTTATGAGTATCATTATGAATGGGCCAATTTATGGACTTGGGCATCCTTCTACAATTTTTCTGATTTGCATTCAATCACAATTGTCATATGAAAGTTGGGAAAAAGTTTTACTACCATGGGTGCCCATGATCCCTATTGATGATCAGTATGTTGGTAATGGAAATGAAGCACTAAATGCTATTGTAGATCATTTTTCAAATGCTTTAACTCCATTAATACCACCAACAATAGGAAGTTTGCTTGCTTTGGAGAAGAAATTAAAGAAAATCGAAAGGGAACTTTAGTGTATTATGAATGTAGTAGGAGATCTTAAGTACCTTTTTTATCACCTTAATTAGAGAATGAAAGAAAATTTTGTTCATACTGGAACTTTTGAAGCAGAATTAGTTGGGATGTTTAAGCAAAATGGATGGATCGAAGAAAATTTGACATATCAATTCCCGTACCAATCCTTCTACAACCTATATGTTCATTACCAATCCATGGGAGATATTATAGGAGGTAAGAGCACTCAAGATGAAGCGGAATTATTGAAGACTTTGGATTCTCTACTTGCTTAAGAATATTTATGTATTTGATGTAATTGTGCAGATTTAATTTGATTTGGTTTGGTTTGTTTTTACTTTAGAATTCTAAACTTTGATTATGTGTATAGTTTTGTGTCAGTGTTTAGTGTTGTGGCTTGATTTTGACATTGATTAATAATTAGTTTGCTTAATAGGTGTGAATGTGTGATTTGTGAAATGTGTTTGTAAAAAGTGTATTTTCATATATAAAAGTTAGTTTGTTGTTGTTTATGAAAATGATTGTTTGTGAATGTTTATTTGTGAATTATTGTTAGATAAAAATTTGTGTTTATAAATACTAAAAAAATGTTGGAGTAAATTAAAAGGAAATTGAAAATTTGAAAAAATCAAAATAGTGAATGTCGGGCCTTCAGCGCCGACGGAGCTGGCATAAGCGTCAACGACACCTTTGACCCGAGAGTCCTTTTAATTCATGATTTTCACTACAAAACCTCCATTTCTACCCCTAAAGTCACCTTCAACCTTCAGTTTTCACACCTAGGGATTCATTTTGGGTGAATTTCAGGTGATTTAAAGGCAAATGAACTTTGGATTTCATTTTCTCTAGAAGAGTTTTTTCACATTGCCTAGATCCGAAAGTTTTGGGTTTTTTTTGAGAGATTTCAAGAAAATGCTTTAGTGAAAAACTTTTACTTAGTGGATTTAAGTGTAAAGTGCTTTACGTTTTTATTTTCAAAATTTTGGAATTTATTCAAATTTATATCAAATAATTCTAATTTTTTTATGGCACCTAGATCGAGCAAAAGAAAAATAGAATATGACGAGCAAAATTTTTTTAGCTTTAAAGCTGGTGCTCGATTTCATAATCTTCAAGAAAATAAGAAAGTGATTTCAGATTGAGGTTTCAAAAATCCAGGAGGAGAAGTTGACCGATTGATTATCGCTCGGTAGTGGGAAAACTTCTACTATTTTACTACTGATGCGATAGCTGGGATAGTTATGGAATTTTATGCCAACCTTCCGAAGGCTTTTGATTATTTTGTTTTTGTTCGAGGAAAAAGGGTGGAGTTTACTCCAAGAAAAATAAATGATTTTTATCAGTTAGAAGATTTTTATAGATGCCAGTATCATTCATTCTCTGCTACAAATGAGGCCTTAGATGAGGTTATTTCTTTTTTGAGTGGCGAGAAAGAGGCTTGGAAAGTAAAGAATGGAGTTAAAGTCAACTTTCCCCTTTCTATGTGAAATGTAGTATCTAACTTCTGGCATTATTTTATTTCTGGGAGGATGATTCCAACAAACCATCATAGTGAAGTTCCAAGGATAGAGCCATCCTGAATTACTGTATTCAGCAAGTGATGAATATAAATATAGGCTCTATCATTTATATGAACACTCAATCTATTGCTCTAGGAGAGACCACTGCTAGATTGGCACACCCTGCTCTCATTTATACACTTTGTGAGAATGCGTGAGTGGATTTCAGACCTAATGAGGAGAGGATGAGCTTCAGAGACCGATTGGGCCTGCAAACATTAAGACTTATGAGTCCCCTGTTGATTGGAGATCTGGAAGTAAGACCAGGTATATTCCTTCTACTTCTAGGCCCCCACTTTTAGTGAGCCTACTTCAAGTAACCCCAGTAACAGGGAGTTATTGGACCAGATGATGATTCAACAGGGATATATTTTGAGGATGGATCATAGGATGTAGAACATGGAGGCCAGAAGAGCTCATACAGATGATCTGATTCACAGGAAGTTTGAATATGATATTGCTTATGATGATGCTTTAGTGAAATACTTGAGGGGTGATCATACAGTTCAGTTCTATATTCACCCTAATTATACTCCATATCAGCAGCAGAAGTTAGATGTTAATGATGAAGAAGATGATGACTGGTGATCTTTTTGTTTGTTTTTTTTTGTGTTGTACTTTATGATTGTATTGTTTGTTTTGTGATATTGTTGAGACTCTGTTGTTATGTTTTAATATGAAACTGTAATGTGTAAAACTGTTTTCATTTTTAGAATTTAGTTTAGTTCTGTTTTTAGTTTCAACACTTTGTTATATGTATTGTAATTAACTCTTTCTCAGCAAATTTTATATATATTATGTGCAATTTAATGTTTTAAGCCTTGTAGTTTTTCATATTAGCACCTGCAGTATTTTAGAATTTATTTGTAAAAATCATAATCTTCAACAGATATGAACTTTCTTTATGTACTTAATTCTTTCTTTCACTTTTTTATTTTTAAAGTTCTTCATGTAAATCCTTAAAAAAATTTTAAGTTTGGTGGGGGAGAAAAATTATTTTAAAAGAGAAAAGAGAGAACTTCTCACTTAATTATATTTTCAAAATTTTAAATTTAACATGACCTTTGGTATTAGAGGTTAATTTTGGATAACTATATTTATGTTTCTAAATATATAGTAAATTTAAGTAAAAAAATTTCAATAATAAAGGTTAATTCTAGAGACTAAGATATTTGGTAAAAGAGAATAAGACTATGCTTTTCTATTTCAAGTAAAGGAATTTGTATTTTTGAAGTATTAAAAATCTTAAAAGATTCATGTAAAAAGAAAAGAATTAAACTTTATGTAATTTTTAAGTTAATATAAATTTGTTAAGTGAAGAAATTTAAAAAGTTTTTAACTTTAAGAAGAAGATAGTGAAGTTAAAATACATTGAAGGCTATCCAGATATTGTAATCCTCACATACATAAGAAAAATAGAGAAGAAGAAAGAAAAAGAAAAAGGGGATTAAAAAAGATCCTGAAAAGTAAAGAAAAGATCCTGAAAAGAGGGGATTAAAAAAGATCCTGAAAAGTAAAGAAAAAAGAAAAAAAGATGTGGGGAGAAGCTTGAGGAGATGCCTAATTAAAAATTAGCTTCACTTGAATCAATTTAAGTAAAAAGAGTTAGACACATTTTCTAAACTTTTTATTATAATATTAGCTTAATGATTAATAATGTATATTAGCTTAATGATTAATATAATATTAGCTTAATGATTAATAATGTTTTATGAAGTTCTTTTTCATATGAATTTTCTAAGTGACTTTAATATGACAAACAACAATTTTTCTTAACAGAAATAGAAGATCAGAAATCTTAGACTTAATTACTGAATATCCTACCACCTTTAGAATTAATTGGAGTTGTTTTGAATTTTTCTTAAGCTATATTATTATGTTTATAGAACTTAAATATGGAAGTCTAGAAGTTAAATTCCTTACCATAAGTCATATTTTTATGTAGTAGAGGAGTTACTTCACGACAATTAACATGTAAGTTTGGGGGATTTTGATACACCAAAAATATATGCATTTTTAAACCCATATTTTATACTTATTTTTGGTGATATTGCACCTTAATGATAGGTATTTTGATGTTTTCTAGCAGATTGTTGATTTTTAGGACTTAAAGCAAAAAGGATGGAATTTTGAGTCAAAATGACATTTTTGAAGAGGTACTCAGTGCTAACCACGCCAAGGGCAGTGCCGACAGCGCAAAACAACAGAACAACTGAAATTTTAACTCAGCGTCGACGGCGCCAAACTAGAGCTAACAACACCAAAGGCAGTTCAACCCCCATTTCTAGAAGGTTCTGATGATTTTTGAAGAGTATTTAGAGGCACCTCTTGGAGAACTGATCTTAGGCTTTTTTTGGAGCCGAAATTCAACAGGAAATAGACTCCTTTTCACTCCAAAATGTTCCACCATGCCGCATTTTCTCCATTCTTCATAATCCATCTTCACTCCACCACCATATTGGAGTCCATTAGTGATTTTTCTTTTATATTTTAGAGTTTGTATGGTGAGGTTTAGTCTAAGACTTTCTATAAAAGTGTTAGAGAAGGAGAAAAGTGAGAGATATCTACTTCCTACATTTCTAAAGAAAGGCTACAAGGGATTTGTTTTGAGAAAGAGTTCCAGATAAGTTTTCTTTGTTTATTAGTGTTGGATGAACTTTCTTTTATATATGAAATTTATGTTTTGTTGTGTCTTTCTCATGAAATCTGAGTAGTTCTCTCTATATTTCTCCTTATCTACTCTGAGATATGGTGAAATGAAGAGATAATATGATGTGCCAATATTAAAATATAAAATAAATTGTGATGATTTTTCAACTCCAAAATTAATTTACATTTCAATCTGGCCAATTAAATTGTTAAAATATGTTGTGAAACATATGATCCAGGAAATGGAGTATGAGTTATACAACAGAGTGAGGATCACATTTGATTTCATGGAGGAGAAATTTGTATTTAGTGCAAATAAATAGGGAAATATTCTTTATTTTGTGTAGAATTAGAGAATCTTTAGGGTAACAGACTAAAATCCCCAATTTGGTCTTAGTGTTTAAAAACTAAAGTGAGAGTTAGCCTTCAGGTGAAGGGAAGTGGGAGCTCTGGAGTGGGAGCTGATATCCTTGTAGTCTAGCCACGGATTTAGGGACTAAACCTAGGATTAACCAATGATTTTTTATGCACCGTATCAGGGTAGAGAATTATAATTGCTCCTATTTTGCACAATACATGTTATAAACATTTATCTCATCTCATTTCACCAAAACCTCATTGTTGTGGGAAGGACGCTTTTTCATAATAGATTATTATTTTCTTTTTAAACTTTGCATTTATGTTTTGCTAATAGTTAAATAATTTAGTTTTGATAACATCTCAACATTCATTTAATTTTCAGTAAATTTCCAAGTAAAACTTATCATTTTCAAATTACACCTTCCCTGTGGGATTGATATTTGGGGTTTAAATAGAAATTCTTTTATTACTTGATAATGATACGCATGCTTGCATAAAATCTCATTATTAATTAACTATAATTATATATATTTTACATAATTTACTTTTCATATAAGAATCAAGTTTTTGGCACTGTAGTGGTGTTAACTTCATAAATCCTTACATATAAAAAATCGGGATTCCCTAAAACACCAAAAGGATTAAAAGCCGCAAAATCGCCCAGTAAAACTCCACTTTTATTGCTTAGGTCATCTCCTACCTCAAAACCGTGACTTAAGGCTTGACATTGGACGGATTTGAGAAGACTTCAAGGGCTAAAGATCTTAGATTTCATCTTCTCTTGGTAAAAGCTTCACTTTGACTTAAATTTTTTTATATTTTCACCATGGATTTATCCTACTTTATGGAAATCCAAAAAATTAGAAATTTGTTGAAAAAGATTATAGAAAACCCACAGTGAAAAGTTTCTTACCTAATAATCTTACTTGTAGGGTTAGATTTTTTATTTTGTAATTTATTTGGATTTCCATAGAAATTAAAATGGCTTCATGAGATTTCAACGTGAGAATATTTGTCAATTATAAGGCCCAACATAGTTACAACACTTAAACGGGCTTGAGAAAATTGATCCAAGAACGAGCATTTGCTAATTTGGGAGACGAGATCGAGAGGTTGATCATATCTAAAAATTGGGAGAGATTCTGCTACTTCACTGCAGTAGCAATTGTTCCAATGATCCATGAGTTCTATGCCAACTTACGATTTACTACTGATGATCACATCTTTATGAGAGGTAAGCAATTTGTGTTTTCTAGAAAAAAGATCAATGTATTTTACGGATTGAGGAATGTATTCCATTGCAAAAATGTTGCATTCGTGATGACTGACTCATCACTTGATGAATTAATTGTCTTTCTCACTGATGGAAGAGGAGAATGGAAACTTAGGAACAATAAGAAAGTTTATTTCTCCACTTCCATGATGACTTTTCAATCAAAGGTATGACATTACTTCATCTCTGCTAAACTGTTTCTAAAAAATCATCTGAGTGAAGTAACAAAGGAAAGAGCTGTGCTAAATTTTTATATTCAACAAATGAAGGCAATAGATGTTGGTGCTTCTATACTACATAATGCTCGGAGTATAGCCAGGAGTGCTACAACTAGTGGTTTGGGATACCCTGCCCTGATTTTCACTTTATGTGAACAATCAAGAGTAGAGTTTCATATAAATGAAGAAAAGCTACAGCCCCAAAAACTAATTGGGAGACACGTTGTCCAAAGAATTGAATCATTTGTTGAACCCGAGAGTGGAGGGAGTGATAGAACCTCAACATCTGTTGCAAGGCTATTTACTTCCAACTCTGCTTCACTTGAGAACATCATGGAGCAGCTTATGATACAGCAAATGGATATGGTGAATCTATAAAATAGGAATGGAGGAATTGAAGCAAGGAATGCATATAATGATGAATATAAGCAGAGGAGAGTTCAACATCGTACACCATATCAGGAGGCTATGACTAGATATCTATGGGGTGATTATAATGTGGAATTTCCAACTTGTCCCAGTTTTACTCCTTATGTGGTGTCAGATCATGATGAAGAAGGGGAAGAAGAAGAAGAAGATGATGATGATGATGATGATGAGGAAGAGGATGAAGATTGATGTTTTAAGAGTTTGTTTGTTTGTTTATTTGTTTGATTGTTTGTTATTTGTTTTCTTTAGAACTATTGTAGTAGAAACTTTCATTTTAATGTTGTACTGTGGACTGTAATAAAAATTGTAGATTTTTATTTTACTTCAATTTTAGTTATTTTTAGTTTCCATTTATTTTTTTTAATTATTAACAAATCCTTTAAAATATATTGTGTTTCATTTAATGCTTTACAGCCTGTATTTTTAAGTTAGTACCTGCAGTATACCAGTACTCAATTTCATATTAAAAAATCCTCTACATGTTAGATTTTATTTTTATGCAATTACTATTTTCTTTCACCTAAAATAAATTTTTATATTAAACTTTTTTGATTACTTAAAAATTTAAGTTTTGGGGAATGAAAAATTTCGAAACTAAATTTTATTTGTCCTTAAGTAACAATATTTTTAAAATTAATTTAACATGACCTGGCATGCTAAGATTTAACTTAAAATGCCTATACTTATGTTTATGAATATTATAGTAAATTTAAGTAAAAGTTTTAATAATGAAGGTCAATTCTAATGTTAAAGATATTTGGTATAATAAGTTAGGAATATGTTTTTTTTCTATTTAAAGTAAAGGAAATTGTATTTTTGAAGTATTAAGAATTTTAGAGTTTCATGTAAGAAGAAAAGAATGAGACTTTATGAAAAATCATCAAAACTAATATGAATTTATAAAGTGAAGAAAGGTAAAAAGTCTTAACTTCGAGAAGAGGATAGTGAAGTTCAAAACTATTAAAGGTTATCTAGATAAAGCAATCCTCACTAGAAATAGAAAAAGAAAAAGAAATAGAAAAAGAAAAAAGAATGAAGAGAAAGGATTGAAATTATCCTGAAAAAGAAAAAAAAATGTGAGGAGAAGTTTGAGGACATGCCTAATCAAAAATTGGCTTCACTTGAATTAACTTGAGGAAAAGGCTTTATTACATATTCTAAACTTGTATTTGAGTATTAGCTCCCTTATTAGTAAAGTTTTCATGAAGTTCATTTTCATATGGATATTCTAAGTATCCTTGATATAACAAATTACAGTTCTTCTTGAAATTAATAGAGATTCAGAAATCTTACATTTGACTACTAAATATTCTTAAACTAATAGTTTTAATCTAAGTTATTAAAAGTTTTTATTAAATTTTACTATTTTATTTATTAAACTAAAGTATAGAAGTTTTTAGGTTAATCTCTATTGTAAGTCATATCTTTATGTAGTAAAAGTGTCACTTGAGGACAAGTAACATTTAAGTTTGGGGGATTTTGATACACCAAAATAATGTGTTATCTTAAGTATACATTTTTTTCTTATTTTTTGGTGATATTGCACTTTAGAGAAGGGTATTTGCATGTTTTTTTTGCCCGTATATCAATTTTAGGCATTTGGAACAAAATTAACAAAAAGGATGAAATTTGGAGCTAAAATAACAAATTTTGTGAATCTGACGCCTGAAGCGTTAGAATCCAAAATACTGTGGACTTAAGCAACTTGGCTTCTAAAGAACTAGAATCAATGCCAGAGACAAATTTTGATGAACTAAGGCTGTTTGGGACAAATTTTGCATGAATTTTTAATGGTCCACATGTTTCAAATGCCCCAAGGAGTGATTCAATGCATCTAGACACTTTGGAAGGCTCTTTAATGAAAGGACATGTCTCTTGAATCAATAGACATGTATTTTGGAATTCAAAAGGTTTGACTTTTGGGTAGAACTTTGGAGAGAATTTTGAATTCTTTTTGGAGGGAGGTAGCCTCTAGTCAAAGAGAGGGAAGTCTAGGGCTAAAAGGGGGCATGACCTGTAAGTGGTGGCATGTAAGTGGTGGTGTGAAAGGTGTGGTAATAGAGACACAGAGCGTTAGAGAGAGAAAGTCAAGGAATTGGAGATTTTCTTCAAGAGTTGAAAGAGGAGAGAGATAGTGAGAGATTTCTTCTAGATTTCTTCTTCATTACATTTCCTTCTTCTTCATTACATTTCCAAAAGAGAATTAAGAGTGCTTGTAAAGAGGGAAAGTGCTTAATAATAACTTCTATGAATTTTCTTGAGAAAGATTGTGAGATAAGTTTCGTCTTCTACTTCTTTATTTTGTAAACTTATTTTTACACATGAATTTTGTGTTTTTTCATATCCTTCTCTTGAATTTTGAGTAGTCTTCTTTATCCTTCTCCCTACTTTGAGATATGGTTTTGTAAAGAATTGATTTTATTTTATATGGTTTTAAATGTTAGTAGTTATTGATGATTTGAACCCTAATCTTCATTTATTTTTTGATCTAGCCAATTGAAATGTTAAAATGTGTTGAAAAACATATGATCTGAATAAGCTATGATTTCTACAACATGGTGAGAGTCACATTCAATTTCATGGGTGAGGATGTTATCCATGGGGTTAACTGTAAATAAGGAAATATAATTTATTGGATGTAGAATTGGAGAGTTTAAGGTAACAGTTTAAAATTCTCAATTTGGTCCAGTTGATTGGAAACTAATGCGAGATTGTTAGCCTTCCGGTGAGTGAGTAGTGGGAGCTCTGGAGAGAGTCGATATCCTCCCAACCTAACCACAGAATTAGGTACCAAATTTTGGATTAATCAATGTTCTTTATGCACTTTAAAGAGGGTAAGGAATAGGATTGCTCCTATTTGGCACACTAAAATTTTATATATTTTCTTAAATTATTTTAATTTCTTGACTATCCATATACTCATTGTAAAGGGGAATGATGCTTTCTTAAATTTGAACTCTTCATCATAAAAACTTTATTTAGTTTTCATAAATATACATTTGAAGTTTAATATTTAGTTCAGTTAACTTAGTTCTTTTAATTGCATTTTCTTTAGGATACACTCAATTACTTTAGATCAAATTTCGTACTTCAGTTTTGTAGTTTGAATTTTTTTTACATTATAATCATACAAATTTAGTCATACGAATTTCTAACTTCCCTGTGGGATCAATATCTATGACTCTATCAAAGCCTTTTATTACTTGAGCGATACGTATACTTGTGTTATTTTTATGGGTTTGACAATTGATCCCGACTTACTTTTTATGTGCACTATATGTATCGTTATCAAGTGATATAGGACTTTTTATTAAGCCCTAAATATTGAACCCACGGGGAATTTCATAATATGCACTATTAATCAACAAAAAATTTATTTTAAAAAGATAATTACTTAAACTATAGATATTTTCATAGTAGGTAAAATTCAAATCTTTTTAGTATTTTTGATATTTTGACAAAACAATAAAACTTCTTAAGATAACTTGAGTTTATGTAAAAGAAAAGCACTTGATATGAAAATATCATTCTCCTTATCATGAGTCAATATTAAGTATAGGATTTCTGTTGTGGAAGTATGCAAAATGTGTTTTGCCAAATAGGAGCAATATTATTCTTTACCTTCACCAGAGATACTATCAAGAACATTAGCTAAGTTAAAGTTTGAATAGTTCTAAAGACCAGATAGGCAGGGAAGATGCCAGCTCTCACTCTAGAGTTCCCTCGATTCCCTCCACCTTGGGGCTAACATCTCGTATCATAACCTAAAACAATAAACCAAGTTGATGGTTTTAACCTGTCACATTAAAGTCCTCTAACTCTACACCCTTTAAAGATTATTTCCTTATTTATTTGCACTCAATCATATGAATTACATTCTCATTCATACAACGTCATGTGATTCTTTCCATTTCTTGACTGAGACAATACCAACTCAGCTCTTACATGTTCTCATAATAAATTTTAACATCTAGATGGGCCCAAGCAAGAAGTAAATGAAGTTCATGGATGTAAATCATCCACAACTTTCATCCAACACTGTAATTACTTATCATTTTAAGGAGAAAGATAAAGAAAACAACTCAGAATCCATGGAGAAAACAAAACCACACTTTAGTTTAAAAGAATAAATCATTGTCAAACCAAAAAGAATTCTTAATTAAAACCAAAAGCAGTTCTAAAATAAAGATAAAAACTTATCTCAAATCCACCACCAAAATCTTGAAGTTCTTTTGAATCTCTTCTCTTTTACAACACTCTTGACTCTCACAATAAATCTAAAAACAAAAAGGTTAAAGTAAATTTGTGTTGCTTAAAAATCTCTCCCTTTTTAAGCACATTTCAGGACTCTTCAAAAAGCCTCAACTTTCTTCTTTTATAAATCTCCAAGAGGTGCCTTGGAAACTCTTCAAAATGTGTCCCAAATCGATGTATTCTTCAAAGGATGCCTCCTTTCACAAGTCTTTCAATCATATTTCATTTCTAGTAGTCATAACCAACCTCTTTAGCCAATAAGTTCCTTAAATGTCTCTTCAAAATTTAGCAAAATGAATTAAACCGTCAAATAACCACCTCTATATTTGCACTCAATCATATGAACTACATTCTCATTCTTACAACCTCATGCGCTTAGGCACGACCTTCTCTGTTTTACCGGCGCTTAAGCGTCGGATCTGGCGCTTAGGCGCCAAGACTCTTTTGCACCATTTTCACATTTTTATTCCAAATTTGATCATTTTTCACTCCTTCTAGCATTTTTCATTTTTTTACTTGTACCTGCAAGAAAAACACACAAATATCTTTCATTAAAGTGCAATATCAAAAAAATAGGTATAAAAATGTGTATAAAAATACTAAAAAAATGTGTCTAAAAACACTATATATTTTAGGTGTATCAAAATCTCTCAAACTTAAAATGTTACTTGTCCTCAAGTGACACATCAATCTTTAAAAACCAAATAAGTATGTTTTGTATATGAGTTACTTTAAGAGTTACTAAAATTTAGATTTAGAAATATAGTAGTCCAATTTAGAAAAAATATTTAGTAAATGACCAACTTAAAGTTTAGAAATTTTTAATGTTAAGAAATATGAAATTTTGAGTTCCTATTTAATCCAGAAATATTGTAGATTTTCCAAATTTAGAATTTAGTTTATTTATTATCTCTACTTAAAAATTTTTGTTAAGCATAATTTTACTTACTATATTATATCCCTAAGCTTAAGAGTTTCATCAAGTCTTATACTTTAGAAAGATCAAATGTGGAACCAATTTTTGATTTGACACTAATCCTTAAGCTTCTCCTCCCCTTCTTTTTTCTTTTCTTCTTTTTTTTTCATTTTCTTTTTCTTTTTATTTTTCGTTTTTTTTTCTTTTTCAGGCAAGGATTACTATATCTGGATAGGCCTTTAATGGTTTTGAATTCCACTTCTCCTTTCCTAAAACAATGTCCTGATATAAATCTTTTACTTATAAATATAATAATAGTTTTGAAAATTCTTTTAAGAAAAGAAATTTAAGTATTAAAAATAAAAGTCTAAATTTTTCAAAAATACAATTTTTCTTACTAAAGATAGTTACACTATATTTAGCATTTTCTACACTAAAAATTTTTAACTGAAAGTTTTTCTTCATTACTCAGAATTTTAACTAAATTTTCTTACTCATTTCTATAATCAAATTTTACTTCCCTAATATAACTTCATATACATGATCATTTTTCTTTTCAAATCAAATTCACTTATAGCTCATTTGAGAACAAATAAAATTCAAGTTTGAAAATATTTTTCATCCCCCCCACAACTTAAATTTTTAATAAGATTAAACAGTTTAGCTGCAGATATATATAAGCAGGAAATGAAAATTGAAATAACATGCTTCAGGAATTTTTATACCCCAACTATACAATTATAAAACTAATAACAGGAGTAAAATTAATTTTTTATCAAATTTCTATAATTTTATTTTAATTCAACATGTAGAGATTCATTAGACTACTAGATAGTGGGTACAGACATAAGAACTAACAAACACACTAACTTTGATTTCACAATCTCAAAATAAAAATAGACATACTAATAAGATAAAAGAAAAATACAGGGTAGCAATTTTCTGAAATTAAAGTTGAAAACTAAAGTTAGCAAGATTTTCAACTTTTTACAAGCCATAGGAATATGTTCATATCTAACTAACTAAAACACAATAATTAACACAAAACAACAATTACTACCCTCGAATTAAAAACAAAATACTAACAAAGCACAAATATCACAATAACAATTAAACAAAATTCTAACACATCACAAAGTCTAAACAAATACACAAACGCAAATGTATCAAATCCCACCACGCAGTCCATCACATATTACAAACATAATAATAAGTCAGTCCTCTACTTCATCATCAGAATCACCGCTATTCCAAACATTTGTAGACTCATAATCAGGGTATTTGTGTAGACTCATAATCAGGGTATCTGTGACATAAGGGAAATTTCACTCCTTGGTTACCTCTAACGAGGCCGACATAAGGGAAATTTCACTCCTTGGTTACCTCTAATGAGGCCTTCCAAAGAGGAATGTAATTTCTCCTCATAATCACTTTTCCTTCTATTATACTCATCAATATGATCTGCAAAGCTTTCTAAATTTTGTACCTTATCTATGGTATAATTGATATTATCCATCATCCTCTACAATAATTGATTTTGAGTTTTTTTGAATTTCAGTAGACTCACGTCTAGAAGTAGCAGCTCGCGAGGTAGATGGTCTAGATGTAGAAGCAGCAGAGGTAGAAGCAGCAGACGTCAACATTCCATAACTCCATGAAAATCCTCCTCTCCATCCAAAAATAGAATGCTCTGAATACGACTTCACATTTACACTTCTAATTGGATTCAAAGGCTACAACTTCCTCCCAGCTATCATATTTAACTCCAACCTGTTCACATAAGGAAAAGATCAAGGAAGCAAATCCCAGACTAATAGTTGTAATAGTTGTAGCAGACCTGATGATAGTCTGACAAATCAAAGCTCCAATATTGATGAGCTTTCCTTCTTGAATACAATAGTTCAACGTTGTTCTCTCCCTCGTAACTTCACTGAGATGATTCATCAATAACAGACGAGTTGAAATAAAGTAGTGCCACGCCTTCGATGGTGCACTTAACTTGGAAGTGGAAAACTTGCCTCTCCTCTCATTTGTAATTTTCTGGAGTCCTCTTCCAATAGTCAAATAAAAAATAATTTTGTCCAGTCTGTTTCAGTAGGACTATAATTTGCATAAAAACACAAATTATCAGGTGGTAAATGTTAAAACTATAATTTGCATAAAAACATAAATTATCAGGTGGTAAATGTTAACACATATTAATTAATTATAGTGAAAAAGGTACTAATTTCCCTCTAACCATGACTCGACCCTTTTCTGCCTCAGGGAGGTTTATATAGAACTTCTAAACTATAGAAAAAATAGTCACAACATAAAAACAGCAGAATCGTTCCCATTATTGGCGAACAATCAAATCTTTTACGGGTCCACCTAAATTTTTGAAAAAACACTCAAGAATTAACTTTCATGACTGTAAAGCGTCACTATACCTATCCTGAGCTTTCGAACTCACGAACTTGCTCAAATCAAAGTGGGTCTTTCTTTTACTCCTCTTCATTCTTGGGGCCATTCTACAAATTTCACAAAATTTCACAATAACTTCAAAAATCAAATCTAATCTACTAAACTTAACTCCTATAAATATACACTACACTTTCTAAGCAATTACCATAGATTTTTCCTCATCTTTCACTATGAATAGTGATTTTTGAGTTTCTCCAAAATGTACCCAAAATACATGGTGAAAATCCAAAATTTTTACATAGAAGTGAAGCTCTTACCTTAAGAAATCCAAATCTAGTAAATTTTTCTCAAATCCACCAAGAAATCTTCAAGAACAGGCTTGCCCTAGACTTCAAAATCGCGAACTCGAGAGGAAGAAGGTGACAGCGAGAGTAAAAACCACAATTTTTATGGTTATTTTTCACCTTTAACCGTTAGTGAATTGGTTTTCGTGAACTAGCGCTTAAGCATGGGCATGTGGAACTTAGGTGCCTACCTCTCAGGTTACATTGCGCTTAAGCGTGAGAATGTGGCGCTTAGGCGCAAGTGCACTATTTTTAATTATTTTTAACTTAAGTAAAATGTACTATTAGCTTACGTATACCACCCCTAAGTGGTCTTATAACACTTAAATGACTATTTTCTTCACCTTATACTCTCTTGTTTCTCAAAATTATCCAATATAACTAATCAATTCGAGGTTAAAATAACACAAAAATTTCACACAAACAAACGTTTATATTCATTTACAAACTAGTGCAAGTACAGGTAACACTTAATTCTCACTCCAAATAGTCTCGAATGAGAAAACTTTCCAAAATACAAACACTTAACAAACATTCACAATTAAACATATAACAGGCATAGACTCTAAAAACAACATGTAACACTAATACATAAAAATAATGACTCATAATAAACAAACTTTAACACTGAACTTAATTCCATTATTTATTTGTTGGGATAAATGTTGGTTTTTCATTAGTCTCTCCTTGGGCATTCAGAATATAGAATTGATAAAACGGACAGTGGTGACGAGCTCTGATACAATCTTCTTCAATCCATTTCTACTTACGATACATTGCCTTATCCACTTCTTCTATATAATACAATCTTCTTCAATCCATTTCTACTTATGATACATTGTTCCACTTCTTCTATATAACTAGTGTGAATAAATTGCATTTTAATTGCCAGCCAGTATGCTCTAGATGGG
>NW_018165647.1:356294-360807 GCF_001263595.1 Phalaenopsis equestris
ATCTCTTGTGCACTTTGATTAATGAATTTCTTTCTAATGTAATGAATTTCTTTTTAATGTCCTCTTCTTTTTTCTTCAAATCCATCTCCCATGAAGTCATTTTCTCTAAATCTCTCTTTCTCTTAGACTTTAGGGCTGAAAATATTTTTGGGGTTAAGTTCCATCACAAAACCTTCTTTATAGGCCTAAATCCCTCTAGTAACTTCTAAGCACGTCCTAAAACTGCCTTGGCACATTTTGGTCAACCAATTAGCGGTTAAACCTTCTAGAACTTTAATTTCACACATGGTTTTTAGTTCCCACACATAAATGTCAAATATAGCGCTTAAGCGCCAGTGCTCAATTTTGCACCAGTCAACTTAACGTCTAAATTCTCATTTTAGCATGTCTAGATAACTAAATAAAGTTTTAAAATCAATACTAACACATAATTATTTCTAAAAAAAATACTACCCCAAATTTTCTTAATCACACACAAACAATAATAAAAGAAAAACACACTGATAACTATGGGTTTCCTCCCACAACGTGCTTGGTTTAACGTCGTCAGCCCGACGTAACCAGTGCTTATTCTTGTTGACCCAACATCATTTGATCATTAAATATACACTGATCGCCTACACAATAAGGTTTCAATCTATGACCATTCATGTTAAATACTTTCTAAATTTTAGGATCTTTAATATCCACAACTCCATAAGGATAAACTTTTATCAAAACTTTTATCATCATAAGGATAAACTTTTATCATAACAAATGGGCCCATCCACCTGAACTTAAGTTTGCCTGAAAATAATCTTAACCTTGTTGCCCTGGCTGAAAATTTTTAGTAAGAATCCTTTGATCATGCCACATCTTCATATTTTCTTTGTAAACCTTAGCACTCTCATAAAATTAATTCCTTATCTCTTCAAGCTCATTTAATTGCAATAATCTTTTCTCATCATCATCTTTCAAATTATAATCGAACTCTTTAATCCCCCAGCATGCTTTATGCTCAGATTCAGATAGTAAGTGACAAGCTTTGCCAAATATTAGCCTATATGGGGACATTCCTATAGGAGTTCTATATATAGTCTAATAAGCCCACAAAGCATAGTCAAGTTTAACTGACCAATCCATTTTTTTTGGATTCACAGATTTTTCAATAATTCTTTCAATTTCCCTATTAGATAATTCAGCCAAACCACTTTTCTGTGGATGATAAGCAGTAGCAATTTTATGGTTTATATAATATTTCTTTAATAATTTCTCCATTATGACATTTCTGAAGTGACTTCCTCCCCAAATCTATAAAATATATTTATTTTCAAAAATTTTGCGACACTGTGAGCATCACATCGAGATAAAGCAACAACTTCTATCCATTTGGATACATAGTCCACTGTAGAATATATAAATTTTCAAAAGTTAGTATACATGGTCCCATGAACTTTAATCCCCAAACATCAAATATTTCAACTTCTAGCATATAATTGAGGGGCATCTCATTTCTTCTAGAAATATTGTCTATTCATTGACATTTATCATAAGTTTTAATATAAGCATTATCATCTCACTATTCATTGACATTTATCATAAGTTTTAATATAAGTATTATCATCTCAAAATATAGTAGGCCAATAGAATCAAGATTGTAAAATTTTGTATGATGTTTTATCAACACCAAAATGTCCCCCAAAATCAGAATTATGACATTTTTAGACAGTTTCATAAGTATCTTCTAAAGGTACACATCTATGAATAAACATATCCTTTCCTTGTTTATATAAAAATGGGTCATCCCAAAAATAAGTCTTAGCTTCAGAAATAAATTTCTCTTCTGGTGGTATGTCATTCCATAGGGTATAATATCACTAACAAGAAAGTTCACAATGTCAGCAAACCATAGAACACCCCACTAATTAATATTGAATAATTTTTCATCTGGAAAATGTTCATTAATTTTCTTTTCAAAATAGAGTGGTTTTTTTAACTCAAGCTTGGACAAATGATCAGTAATTTAATTTTTAGTCCCCTTATAATGTACTATTATAAAATTAAACTCTTACAAAATAAGAATCCATATTATAAGTCTTGATTTAGCATCCTTCTTTTACATTAAGTTCTTAATAGCAGAATGATCTATATGCACTACACATTGAGTTTCAATTAAATATGATCTAAATGAATCAAAGGCATATACTATTGCTAATAACTCTTTTTTAGTTGTTGCATAATTAATTTGGGTTTCATTAAGAGCTTTACTAGCATAGTAAATTACTTTGAAAATTTTATCATATCTTTGTCCTAAAACAGCTTCAATATCATAATCACAAGCATCACACATCATTTTAAAAGGTTTTCCCTAATCTGGTAAACTTGCACACTTTTTTTCATTTTTGCTCCAAATTTGATCTTTTTTCACTCCTTTCACCATTTTTCACTCATTTGATTGTACCTGAAATAAAAACACAAATACCTTTCATAAAAGCGCAATATCTCAAAAATAGGTATAAAAATGTGTACATAAAGACTATATATTTTAGGTGTATCAGTGATTACTTGAATTTTTACATGATCTAATTCCATACCATTTTCTGATATATGATGTCCCAAAATAATTCCTCCTGCTACCATAAATTGGCATTTTCTCAATTAAGGACTAAATTTGTTTCTTCTAAGCGCTTAAGAACTTTAGATACTTAATAGTTTTTCTAAACTTAAGTCAAATGAAGTTCCAAATACTGAAAAATCATCCATGAATACTTCAATCCCTTTTTCATATAAATGTATCAGGGGCATTACATAAACCAAAGGGCATTCTTCTAAAAGCAAATGTATCATAAGGACTGGTAAAAGTTATTTTCTCTTGATCCTCGGGAGTTATTTTAATTTTGTGAAAACCAGTATATCCATCCATAAAATAAAAGTATTTATGCACAGCTAGTCTATCCAACATTTGATCTAGAAAGGGTAGTGGAAAAAAATCTTTCTTAGTGGCAAGATTTGATTTTCTATAATCAATGCATAATGGCCACCCTGTGACTTGTTGACTGCGACTTTATATATGCTTAAAAATATAAGATAAATATGGATGTAATAAATATTCAATAATTGCAAAGTCACACTTATCAACGCAAGTATATGTATCGCTCAAGTAATATAAGGCTCTAATGGAGTCCTAGATATCGATCCCACAGGGAGTAAGTTTAGAACTACGAACTAAGATTTTAGAAAAGTAATACTTTAATCATAACAACGAAGTTCAATTTGCTTATCTTTCATGAATAGGCAATTGAAATAAATATGTAATTTTAATTACTATTAAATAACTAAATTTACTAATGAAGGTATGAATGTGATATTCAATAATAAGAAAGCATCATTCTCCTTGTCAGAAAATTATAGTGAATGGATAAAGTGAATCGGTTCAAATTATATTGTGAAAAATAGGAGCATACCTATTCTTTACCCTTTGGTCCAGGCATAAAGAACATTGACTAATCCTATGCTTGTTTATTGGATCTGCGGCTAGGCTGGGAGGATACCGGCTCTCACTTCGGAGCTCCCATGTTCCTCTTTCCTGAGGGTTAACAACTACACTTCAGCACCTTAACGATAGGACCAAATTAGGGATTTTAGTCTGTTACTCTAAAATCTCCAATTCTATGCCCGATAATATTATTTCCCTATTTATTTGCACCCAACTTCCAAGGGCTTTGACCTCTCTAAATCTTGGATGTAATCTTCACTTTAGTTGGAAAACTCAACGTATTTTAACAAATCAATTGGCCAGATTGAAAGTAAATTAAGATCGAAGTGAAAACACCATCACAATTTCTTCAACATTTTCTTGGCTTCACCAATTCAAATCACCATTTCACAAAACTCAAGACAAGGAGAAAGACAGAGAAAACTACTCAGACCTCATGGGGAAAACACAACAAAACCCGAAATTCATATATAAAATCAAATTCATACAAACTACAACAAGTAAATAAACTTCTTTAATTTCTCCCCAAGAAAACTCCTCGAAGTTTCTCTGAATCTCTTCCTTTCTTTACATTACACAGACTTCCTCTTCGAAGCAGCAAGGAGGAAGAAATCTCTCACTTTCCCTCCACTCTTAAAATCTCTCGAAGAATTCCTCACAATTTTTACACACTATTAGAACCTTTCAAACCTCCAAGAACTCTCTCCACCTTCCAGCCCCCCTCAATTTTTGGCCAAAATCTTCTTTTAAAGTTGTGGATGAGCTTTCCCAAGAGTGGCCTAAGCATCCCTTCAAAATTGGCCTTATCGAAAGCCTGATTGGCCGTTGGCGGACCTTCTTAATGAATTAATTCTAGAGTCTCACGAAAATCTTGCCGTCAGCGGGGTCGATGGCGCCGTCGGCGCCCTAGTTCAATTCTGCACATTTTGGTCCTTTTCACTCCAAATTCGCTCCTTTTTGCATCTTTTTGCTCCAATGACCCTAATTCATCATTCCTGCAACAAAATATCAAAAATACCTTTCTTTAAAGTGCAATAT
>NW_018165647.1:361211-363143 GCF_001263595.1 Phalaenopsis equestris
TTGGGTGGGTCTAGTAAAGCCAATTTTTGATTAGGCATATCCTCAAGCTTCTCTTCACTTCCATAACTTTTTCTTTTCTCTTTTTTTATTTAGATTGCTTTCAATCCTATATATTTTTCTTTTCTTTTTAGGGATTATTTTTAATCCTTTATTTTTCCTTTTTCAAGTGAGGATTACTATATCTGGATAGCCTTTAATGATTTTGAACTTCACTTTTATTTCCCTAAATTTGAAAATCAAAGCATTCCTTTACCTTATAAACATTTCATAGTTTTCACATCATTGATCCCTAATCTTTTCTTCTCAAATGAATTTCCAAATTCCTAATACTTATATTTAAATAGTTACAAAAATATAGTTACCTGAATTAAATTCATTACATAAAATCATATTAATAATTTTTTAAAATAATTAAATAGAGGACATCAAATAGTTAATCTTTTTCTTCCCTCCCCCAAACTTAAATTTTTAAATATGAAATAATACAAGCGGAAAGAAAAACTATAAATATAAATCATATCTCAATATTTTAGGCATTATCATCATTCTAAAATTTTTGCAGGACTTCTCAAAATTTATACTTCACGTGGTCTGTAATATTAAGAGCTTTCTACACATATAAATTGTTAGAGAAATTTCTGGGTAATGAAATTTTGAAATAAGTATAAAACTAAAACATTAAACAAGCACCACATTTCCTTATACTAAACAAAACAATTAAAATTAAAATGCGAAAATAAAAATCACATTACATTACAATCCACAAAATACTACTCAACATCTATTATGCTAAACATGCAAATTTAATTACCACACTAGCTTTAATTAAAATTAAAAATCATCCAAGTACAACATAATAAAAATGAAAGTCCAAATACACATAAACGTCCATTTTGATTACAAAAGATCACAAAAATAAAAGTACAAGTACATCAATTACATCAGATATCAAAATCCCAAACTATGTCTTCTTCTCCTTGATCAACAGGTGGATCGGGCTGATACTGTGTATATCGGGGGCACTCAGGAAAAGTAACATCAGGCTCACCTCTGTAGTGTAGGTCCTGAGCTTCATAATAAGCTATCTCAAAATTTGAATGCCTCTGAAGGTACTCACTATCATAATCATATCGATATTCTAAACCTCCAATCCTTTCATTTATTAATTTATGCTCTTCCGCTGCAAGGTCAACTCATTCATCAAGTCAGTCAGAGTAGGGGAACTAGAAGGTGGAAGGTCATAACTTGTAGAGGGGACATCTCTACTAGTAGAAGGTTCTTCACTCCTACTTCTAGTTCTTCATTTCTCATAGGATTCATAATTCTTTAAATTGGCTTTACTAATGGGCTTCATAGGGTAAACCCATTCTTCATCTCCAGCTTCCACTCCAGAAAGTTGGCAAAGTGCATAAATGAGGCCAGGATGTCCTAGACCTCCGCTTGTTTCACTCCTTACCGTAGTCAATATATTCTTAAAAATTATTCTCCCCAGATTTATAGTTCTGTTATTCTAAATACAGAAATTCAAAATAGCTCTATCTCTAGTTACCTGACTATGGTGATAATTCGGTAACATAGTAGAAGAAATAAAATAGTGTCACGCCTTAGAGGTGGCATTCAGCATGGAAGCAGAAAAATTTACCTGTTCTCGCTGTTTAATCTTCCACGTTCCTTTCCCATCAGTGAGAAAGTTAATCACATCATTCAAGGGGTCTTCCATTGTACTAAAAGATTCATGGTGGCAGCAATAAGAGTCTGGGACTTCGTAAAGAGGTGTTGATGCGGGCGGTAGTAAATTCAACAGGAAATTCACGCACTTGAATGATTCCATCTTCAGAATGGATTATATTGGCGTAGAACTCCTTCACCACATTTGCATCAGCTTTATTGGTGGTGTAACAAAAGTTTTCCCACCTTCGCTCGACAATAACT
>NW_018165647.1:363222-363761 GCF_001263595.1 Phalaenopsis equestris
CCAAACAAGTCGCGTCGAACTCAATTTGTCTCTTTTGTCATGGAGCCATTTCGATCTAATCAAATTATAGAAAAATTCCTAAATATACTTCAAATATTCAAATAATGGCTTCCAAAAGTAATTCTAAGAGTTCAACACTAAGATCCATGAATTTCTTCCCAATATTTTCTTCACATTCTCAAAATTTTTGGATCCTCAATGTGGAAGAAATTCATGGTAAAAATCAAATATTTTTAACATGGTGTGAAGCTCATACCTTGATATGATCAAATTCGGTGTCAAAAAGCCTTGAAATCGCCACCCGATCTAAGATATCGCAAGCCCTAGGTCAAAATTTGCATTTTTAGGAGTAAGGGGATGATGAATAGTGGCGGTTGACTGGTCAAAATCATGGTAAAAGGTTTTTTTTCGCGAGCTCACCGTCGGTGGGGTCAATGGCGCCGTTGGGTGGTCACTCTATTGGAATTAAATCCTAAGTCTTGGGAAAAATCCGCTGTCAGCGGCATCGAGGACTCTACTAATTTTGGGTCACATCCCAA
>NW_018165647.1:365584-367109 GCF_001263595.1 Phalaenopsis equestris
AAAACTACTATAATTGCAATAAAAATAAATATACTTATGGGTTGCCTCCCATAAAGCGCTTGGTTTAACGTTGTCAGCCCGACCTATTCAGGTGTCATTCAGGTTGACTGATCATTAAAACCTCTTTAAAATTTCATCTTTTACCCTTAAAATACAGTTAATCTGTTTCCATTAAAACCTCTTTAAAATTTCATCTTTTACCTAAAATGTCATTGAAATTGCTCCAGTCTTCTGATCTTCAATTTCAACAGCTCCGTAAATATAAACTTGAGTCACTGTAAAAGGTCCTAACCAACGAGACTTCAATTTATCAGGGAATAACTTCAGCCTAGTATTGTAAAGCAAAACTTCTTATCCTTGTGCAAAGTTCTTTTGGCTAATCTTCTGATCATGCCATAACTTTAGTTCCTCCTTATAATTTTTGTCGTCATCATAAGATTCATTTTGAAATTCTTTCAATTCATTTAATTGTAACAGTCTCCTCTTACCAGCATCTTTCAAATTATAATTGAATTCTTTAATCGCCAAATATGCTTTATGCTCGAATTCTACTGGTAAGTGACAAGTCTTTCCAAAAATCAGTCTGTAAGGAGTCATTCCAATTGGAGTTTTTTAAGCAGTCTTGTAAGCTCATAATGCAGTATCCAATCTAGTGGACCAATCATTCTACTAGGGTTTACAGTCTTTTCAAGTATTTGTTTGATCTCTCTATTAGAAACTTCAGCTAACCCACTAGTTTGAGGATGATATGCAGTAAAGATTCTATGAATAATATTAAACTTTTTTGCCAATATCTGAATGTATTTATTCTTAAAATGGGATCCTCCATCAGTGATAATTATTCTAGGCATTCCGTATCTACTGAAAATATTTTTCATTAAAAATCTTGAAAAACTTTTAGCATCACAACGAGGTAAAGCTTGTGCTTCAATCCATTTAGAAACGTAGTCTATTGCAATTAATATGTATAAGTTCTCAAATGAAGGAATACATGGTACCATGAAATCTAATCCCTAAACATCAATGATCTCAACTTCTAACATGAAGTTCAGAGGCATTTCATTTCTTCTAGATATATTGCCTACTCGTTGACATCGATCATAAGTTTTTATGTATCTATAAAGATCTCTAAAGATAGTAGGCCAATAAAATCCAGCTTGTAAAATTTTATAAGCAGTTTTATCAATCCTAAAATGTCCTCCAAATTTAGAATTATGATATTTCTGAATGATTAGTTCAGTTTCTTCATAAGGTACACATCTTCTCATAATAAGATCCTTACATTATTTATATAAATAAGGCTCATCCCAAAAATATGCTTTTGCATCATGAATGAATTGTTTGTTGTTGTTGTAGTATTAGCATAGGTGGCAAAATATCACTTACAATATAATTAACAATATCAGCATACCATGGTATTTTTCACTCGTTAATATTATAAAGTTGTTCACCAGGAAAACTATCTGTAATTTCAATATTCGTGTCAGATAATTCATGATTTTCTAATCTCAACAAATGATCAGCA
>NW_018165647.1:367122-368172 GCF_001263595.1 Phalaenopsis equestris
TCATAAGGTACACATCTCCTCATAATCAGATCCTTACATTATTTATATAAATAAGGCTCATCCCAAAAATATGCTTTTTCATCATGAATGAACTTCCTTTGTTGTTGCAGTGTCAACATAGGTGGCAAAATTTCACTTACAATATAGTTAACAATATCGACATACTATGATATTTTCCACTCATTAATATTATAAAGTTGTTCATCAGAAAAATTGTCTGTAATTTCATTATCAGTGTCAGATAATTCATGGTTTTCTAATCTTGACAAATGAGCAACAATCTGATTATCAGTTCCCTTTCTATCAATAATCATAAGATCAAATTCTTGCATCAATAGTATCCATCTAATCAACCTTGGTTTGGCATCCTTCTTTTGCATTAGATATTTAATAGCAGAGTGATCAGTGTGCACAACACATTTAACTCCAATTATATAAGATCTGAATTTATCTAAAGCAAACACAATGGCCAGTAACTCTTTTTCGGTAAAAGCATAGTTAATTTGTGCATCATTAAGAGTTTTACTAGCATAGTTTATAACTTTAAAATTTTTATCATACATTTGTCCATGAACATCTCCAATAGCATAATCACTAGCATCACATATTAGTTCAAATGGTTTCTCCTAGTTAGGTGAAACTATAATAGGGGATGTGATTATTTTTTCTATTAATAACTCAAAGGCATTTAAACAGCTTTCAGTAAATTCAAATTTCTTGTCCTTTTCTAAAAGTTGGCATAGAGTTTTGGTAATTTTTTAAAAATCTTTAATAAAACACCACTAAAATCCAACATGTCCAAGAAAACTCCTAACCTCTCTTACATTAATAGGAGGTGTTAGTTTAGATATAACTTGAATTTTTGCATGGTCTACTTCAATACCATCTTCTAAAATTTTATGTCCTAACACAATTCCTCCTGCAACCATAAATTCACATTTCTCCCAATTCAGAACCAAATTAGTTCTTTCTCATAACTCTAAATCTTTTTCAAGATAATTTAAGCATGAGTCAAATGATGTTTCAAATACAGAGAAATCATCCATAAAT
>NW_018165647.1:368681-370358 GCF_001263595.1 Phalaenopsis equestris
GCACTATCTGAAATAGGATATATAATTCCAGTGTCTAACCATTTCAAAATTTCCTTCTTAACTACTTATTTCATCATTGGATTTAATCTCCTTTGTGGATCAACTCTTGGTTTATATTGTTCTTCCAATGTAATTCTACGCATATAGATCCAAGGACTGATTCCTTTAATATCAACATCAGCTAAGGTCAAACCAAAAGCTTTCTTATATCTTTTCAATGTATCTAACAGTCTTTGCTCTTGCAAATCATTTAATTCTGAAGATATAATTACAGGTAATGTAGATGAGTCTCCCAAAAACACATACTTCAAGTGGCTCTACAATATTTTTAACTCAAGTTCAGGTGGATTTATAATTGACAAAAAATAGATTCTTATCAGCATTTTCTGTAATACCTAACATCTTAAATTTTTCCTGAACATAATCTAATTCTTCATTTTCTAATTCAAATTCATCACTCTCTTCAAATTTTTCTTTCTCTTCAAAATGTTCTTTGAAATGTTCCTTCAATAGATGTTCGCTAATTTCCATGCGAAAACATTCATTATCTCTTTCAACAGCAGAGCATTTCATAGATTTTGTAAAGTTAAAAGTCACTTTTTTATCATTAACTCTCATAGTTAATTCTCACTTTTGAATATCTATCATAGCTCTTCTAGTAGTGAAAAGAGGTCTCCCTAAAATTATAGGTATTTCTTTATCCTCCTCCATATCTAAAATAATAAAATCCACAAGAAAGAATCTTTTACTAAGACATCTTCTATAACTCCCTTAGGATAAGTAACTAAATGATGTGTTAATTGAAGAGTTACAAAAGTAGGTGAGACTTCTCCTAGTCCTAATCTTTTGAAAATTGATAGAGGCATAAGATTAATGCTACCTCCCAAATCACATAAAGCTCTTCCATAGAATTTTTCACCGATAGCACACGGTATAGTGAAACTACTAGGATCTTTTAATTTTTCAAGAAGTTTTTTCTGAATAATTGTACTACACTCTTCTCTAAGTGCAACGATTTGATTATCTGTGAACCTCCTTTTCTTGTTTAGAATATCTTTCATAAATTTCACATAATTGGGCATCTGTTCTAAAGCTTCTACGAATGGGATGTTTACCGTTAGCTTCTTACAAATTTCTAAAAATTTGGAATATTGTTTATTCTGTTTGTGTTGCTTCAATCTTTGAGGACATGGTGGTGGAGGTTTCTCCACAGTAATTTTTATTGGTGTAAATGGATACTCTAAATCTGGGTATTCATGATCCTTTTCTTTTTTGGTATCCACTTTCTCTTTTTCAGTATTTGTTTCTTTTTACACCCTTCTTTCCAATTCTTTTCCACTTCCTAATTGTAGCACTTTTATCTGTTCTTTTCCTTGATCTTTAGGATTGGGATCCACAGTACTCGAAAAAGTTCCTAATGTTTGGTTACTAAGCGCAGTAGCGATTTGCCCTAATTGGTTTTCAATATTCTTAATAGCAGTTCCTTGATTTTGTAATTGATTTCCTTGAATTTGTAATTGATTTCCTTGATTCTGTAATTGTTGACCCATGTTTAATATTAGCTCTTCCATAGATAATTTCTTCTCCATAATTTGAGTGTTACGGTTAAATCCTGGAGGATAAGAAGGTCTATAGTTTACATTTCCTTGGTTGGATGAATTTCCTAATGGGTTCACT
>NW_018165647.1:370519-372192 GCF_001263595.1 Phalaenopsis equestris
ATGAATTCTCTTCCATCATAGGAGGTGTTGGAGAATAATTCATCCCATAGTGATCTAATTTCTTTGATATTGCAGCAATCTGTGAAGCCAACATAGATATCGCATCAGGATCATGGATACTAGTTACTCTTTTAGGATTTCAGAGGGCCGAGGGCCATTGAAAATTGTTGGTAGCCAACTCTTCTATTAATGAATAAGCCTCATAAAAAACTTTTGACATTAAAGAACCATGAGCAGCAGCATCTATAATCGATCTACGAGATCCCACTAATCCATTATAAAAAGTTTGAATTATCAACCAATCTAGTAACGAATGATGAGGGCATTTCCTAAAAAGATTTTTCAATCTCTCCCAAGCTTCGTATATTGACTCTCCATCAAATTGACAGAACGATGTTATGTCATTTCTAAATTTAGCAGTTTTGGATGGAGGGAAATATTTGGATAGAAATTTCTGTGAAAGTTCTCCCCAAGTTCTAATAGATCCTGGTACTAACAAATTTAACCACATCTTAGCCTTATCCCTCAGTGAAAAAGGAAGAAGTCTAAGTCTAACATCATCGTTTGAGACTCTGTCATATTTAAAAGTAGCACACAGTTCTGAAAAACTAGTAAGGTGTAAGTTAGGATCTTCATTTGGTGTACCTCCAAATTGAGTGTTCTGTACCATTTGGATAATAGCAGGTTTAAGCTTAAATGAATTAGCAACTACATCAGGATTTTGGATAGATAAGTGAATTTCATCTGCTGTAGGATTTGCATAATCTTGTCGGGGTCTAGGTTGGTGTTCATTTTCTAATCCTTGATTGTTCATGTTGTTCTCCATGGTATCAGAATTTCTAGGTTCTCTTCACAATCTTCTAATCTTTCTAACAGTGTGTTCTAACTTCGAATCGTAGGGTATGAATCGTAGGGTATAAGATTTTCAGGTCCAAATTTACGCATACAATTTAAAATCAGTACTCAGTAATATAATTAACTAAATATAAAAATAAGTTGCAATTCAAGTAAAAAATTTTCTAATAATCCTAATTTATCTGTTACTCTAACCGTGAATTTTGATTTTTGTTTACTCACTCCCTGACAACGACACCAAAAACTTGACCGTGACTTTATATATGCTTAAAAATATAAGATAAATATGGACGTAATAAATATTCAATAATTTTAAAAGTCACACTTATCAACGCAAGTATACGTATCGCTCAAGTAATATAGGGCTCTAATGGAGTCCTAGATATCGATCCCACAAGGAGTAAGTTTAGAACTACGAACTAAGATTTTAGAAAAGTAATACTTTAATCACAACAACGATGTTCAATTTGCTTATCTGTCACTAATAGACAATTGAAATAAATATGTAATTTTAATTACTATTAAATAACTAAATATATTAATTAACGTATGAATGTGATATTCAATATATAAGAAAGCATCCTTCTCCTTGTCAAGAAATTATAGTGAATGGATAAAGTGAATCAGTTTGAATTATATTGTGCCAAATAGGAGCATACCTATTCTTTACCCTTTGGTCCAGGCATAAAGAACATTGACTAATCCTATGCTTGTTTACTAAATCTGCGACTAGGCTGGGAGGATACCATCTCTCACTACGGAGCTCCCACGTTCCCCTTACCTGAGGGCTAACATCTACACTTCAGTTACACTTCAGT
>NW_018165647.1:372250-381053 GCF_001263595.1 Phalaenopsis equestris
TCTAAAATCTCCAATTCTACGCCCTCTCCAATTCTACGCCCGATAATATTATATCCTTATTTATTTGCACCCAACTTTCAAGGGCTTTGACCCCCCTGAATTTTGGATGAAAACTTCACTTTAGTTGGAAAACTCAACATATTTTAACAAATCAATTGGCCAGATTGAAAGTAAATTAAGATTGAAGTAGAAAGTCCATCCCAATTTCTTAAACATTTTCATGGTTTCACCAATTCAAATCACCATTTCACAAATCTCAAGATAAGGAGAAAGACAGAGAAAACTACTTAGATCTCTTGGGTAAAACACAACAAAATTTGGAATTCATATATAAAATCAAAGTCATAGAAACTACAACAAGTAAATAAATTTATCTCTAATTTCTCCCCAAGAAAAGTCCTCAAAGTTCCTCTGAATCTCTTCCTTTCTTTACAGCACACAGAATTCCTCTTCGAAGTAGCAAGGAGGAAGAAATCTCTCAATTTCCCTCCACGCTTACAATCCATCGAAGAATTCCTCACAATTTTTACACACTATTGGAACCTTTCTAATCTCCAGGAACTCTCTTCACCTTCCAGCCAGCCTCAATTTTTGGTCAAAAGCTTCTTTTAAAGTTGTGGATGACCTTTCCCAAGAGTTGCCTAAGCATCCCTTCAAAATTTGGCCTTATACAAATCCTGATCGGACGCCCCCGCCGGCCCGCCCGTGGGGGGCCTCGAGGGCGTTGTCGGCGGACCTTCTTAATGAATTAATTCTGGAGTCTCGGGAAAATCTCGCCGTCGGTGCCCTAGTTCAATTCTGCACATTTTGGTCCTTTTCGCTCCAAGTTTGCTCCTTTTTGCATCTTTTTGCTCCAATGGCCCTAATTCATCATTCCTGCAACAAAATATCAAAAATATCTTTCTTTAAAGTGCAATATCATCAAAAACAGTATAAAATTGGTATGAAAATCTCAACATATTTTCCTTTGATCACTTGCCTAGTAAGTATTAACTCATTATGTTCATTCACAGTCACAGTTACTCCTCCTTTCTTAAGAATGCTCTTAAGAATGCAACTCCTTTCTTAAGAATGCAATGAATTAGACTAACCCATGCAATATCTGAAATAGGGTAGATAACTCTAGCATCAAACCACTTTAAAATCTCTTTCTTTACAACTTCTTTTATAATAGGATTCAGTCTCCTTTGAGGATCAACCGTAGGGTTGCAGTTCTCTTCCAGATGAATTCTATGCATACAAATTGAAGAACTGATTCCTTTAATATCAGTAATTATCCATCCAAAGGCTTTTTTGAAATATTTCAAAATTTTCATCAATCATTCTTCTTCTTCCATCATTAACTTTGAGGAAATTATAACTGGTAAAGTAAAGGAATCACCTAGAAAGACATATTTTAAATGATCAAGAAGTAGCTTCAATTCATGTTATGGAGGTTTTTCTATTGATGGACAAAATGATTTATCTTTTTCCATTGTGTCCAACATTTTGTTTCCATTGTGTCCAACATTTCAAAACTTTCTCGAACATAGTTTGAATCTTCCTTAAAAAGATCTTCACATTGATCTAATTCCTCTTCTTGCTTGCGTTCCAAATCTTTTACTTTAAATATTTCTTCATAATTAGTTTTGAAATGGAATTCACCCAGATATCTTATAACATTCATTCTATAGCATTCATCATCTTTACCTTTTGCAGGATACTTCATTGATCTTGAAATGTTCAAAGTAATAGTTTGATCATTGATGCGCATTGTTAATTCCCCTTTCTGCACATCTATCATTGCTCTTCCTATGGCTAGTAAGGGCCTCCCCAAAATGGTAGGTATCTCTTTATCTTCCTCCATATCTACCACAATGAAATCAACAGGAAAGATAAATTGATCCACTTTCACTAAGAAATCTTCTATAACTCCTTTAAGGTACGTTATCAAACAATATGCTAACTACAGAGTTACAGTAGTAGGGGTTATTTATCCTAATCCTAATCTTTTAAATATTGATAATGGCATAAAGTTAATGCTAGCACCTAAATCACATAAAGCATTCCCATAAAATTTGTCTCCTATCGCGCATGGAATTGTAAATCTACTAGGATCTTTAAGCATTTCAATAAACTTTTTCTGAATTATAGCACTACACTCCTCACTAAGTCCAACAGTCTCATTATCTTTATACTTCATTTTCCTATTAAGAAAACAATCTTGTTATGTTCAAAATTCCTTCTCCTGTTGAGAATATCCTTCCTAAACTTTATAAGGCTTGGAATGGAATATTAATTGCAAGCTTCTTGAATATTAATTGTAAGCTTCTTAAAACTTTCTAGAAATTTTAAAAATTGCTTATCCAACTTCTCTTGATGAAGTCTATAAAGAAATGGAGGTGGTGGTTTTTCCAAATCAATTTTCAACAAAGAATAAGTTCTTTCAAAATCTTTTGGAGCGTCCTCTTTTGTTTCTTCAATTTCTTCTCTCTCTTCTTCAATTTCTTTTTTAACCCTACCTTCCAACTCTCTTCTGATTCTAAGTTGAACGGCTTTTACTTGCTCTTTATTCTGGTCTTTTGGATTTGTTTCAGTTTTACTAGGAAGTATTCCTTAGGATCTATTACTTCATGAATTTGTGATTTGTCTAAGTTGATTCTCAATATTTCTAATTGTATCTCCTTGACTTTGTAACTGATTTACTGTTTGTAACTGATTTTCAATTTGTAACACCACTTCTTCTATAGACAACTTCTTCTCCTTAAATTGTGGATTACTTTTGAAACCTGGAGGATATGTAGATCTAGAATTATTGATAGTCATTTCTTCAATTAAATCATAAGCGTCATGAAATGGTTTTCACATCAATGAACCACTAGCAGCGGGATCAATAATAGATCTAAGAGAACCAGTTAATCCAATATAAAAAGTTTGAATTATTAACTAATCTGGTATAGCTTGGTGTGGACACTTTCTTAAGAGTTCTTGAATTCATCCCATGCTTCATAAATAGATTCCCCTTCAAATTGATTAAAAGATGTAATATCATTTCTAAGCTTCGCGGTTTTTTATGGTGAAAAATTTTTAGTAAGGAATTTTGGTGCTAAATCATCCCAATTTTTTATCGATCCAGGTGCTAACGAATTCAGCCACATCTTAGCTTTATCCTTCAGTGAGAAAAGAAAATAACCTAAGTCTTATGTCATCATTCGATACACCATCATACTTAAATGTAGCACACAATTCTAGAAAATTAGCAAGGGGTAAATTTGGATCTTCAGTTGGTGATCCCCCAAACTGATTATTTGATACCATTTAGATAATAGCAGGTTTAAGTTCAAATGAATTAGCCACTACAGTAGGTTTTTGAATACTACAATGAAGTTCATCTACCGTAGGGTTGACATAATCTCGTAAAGGTTAAATTCTTGATGAATTTCAGCATTTTGATCATTTTGGTTTGCCATTTCTGTAATTTTTTTAGATTTTTCAAAATTTTTAATTTTCTTGCTTTTTTTGATTTTCTTAACAGTTTTCTCTAATTCAAAATCGTAGGTCACTAGTCCTTCAGAACCTAAACTACGCATACACTAAAATAAAATACAATACAATAAAACACACATAAAAATACTATAATAGTATATTCCTACAATAATTATTGAAGTTTAAATAATACTTTCTAAAATAGAAATTTGCTTTCAATTAACTTTTTAATTCCCCAGCAATGGCATCAAAAACTTGATCCCTACTTACTACTTATGTGCACAGTATAACAATGTCTTTGATGATATTTTTCACTTATTTTCCCTTGCTTTGCAGCAGAACCAAAAACTTGATCCTGGAAAAAATAAGAATTTAAATTTTTAATTTCAACATATATTGGGATACTATGCAAGTATACATATCATTATCAAGTAATATATGACTTTTTGATTAAGTAAGGAATTTCACAATATGCACTATTAATCAACAAATATTCTATTTTAAAAAGACAATTACTTAAACTAAAGATATTTTCACAGTAGATAAAATTCAAATCTTTTTAGTATTTTTAATATTTTGACAAAACAATAAAACTTCTTAAGATAACTTGAGTTTATGTAAAAGAAAAGCACTTGAAAAGAAAATATCTCTCTTCTTATCATGAGTCAGTAATAAGTATAGGATTTCTATTGTGAAAGTATTCAAAATTTGTTGTGTCAAATAAGAGCAATATTATTCTTCACCCTTACTAGAGATGCTATAAAGAACGTTGGTTAACTTAAAGTTTGAATAGTTTTGAAGACCGGTTAGGCAGGGACAATACCAGCTCTCACTCTAGAGTTCCCTCTATTCCCTCCACCAAGGGGCTAACATTTGTCACTTTAAAGTCCTCTAACTCTACACCCTTCAAAGATTATTTCTTTATTTTTTTACTCAATCATATCAACTACATTCTCATTCATTCAACCTCATGTGATTCATTCCAATTATTGACTGAGACAATACCAGCCCGGTTCTTACTTGTTCTCACAATCAATTTTAACATCTAGATGGGTCAGATCAAGAAGTAAATGAAGTTCATGCAATTATAACATCACAACTTCTTCCAACATTAAATATTAATACTCTCCACAACTTCCATCCAACACTCTAAATACTTATCATTTTAAAGAGAAAGATAAAAAAAATTATTCACAATCCATGGAGAAAACAAAACAATACTTTAGTTTAAAAGTAGAAATCATTGTCAAACCAACAAGAAGTCTTAATTAAAACCAAAAGTAGTTCAAAAAAAAGATAAAAACTAATCTCAAATCCTCCACCAAACTCTTGAAGTTTCTTTGAATCTCGTTTCTTTTACAACACTCTTGACTCTCATAATAAAACTAAAAAAAAGGATCACTCCCTTTTTAAGCACTTTTTAGTACTCTTCAAAATGTCTCAACTTTATTCTTTTATAAATCTCCAAGAGGTGCCTTGGTAACTCTTCAAAATGTGTACCATTTCAATGTATTCTCCAAAGGATGCCTCCTTTCACAAGTATTTCAATCATATTTTAGTTTCTAGTGGTCATAACGACCCTCTTTAGCCAATAGGTGCCTTAAATGTCTCTTTGAAATTTGGAAAAATGAATTAAACTGTCAAATAACTGTCTGTGGTGCTTATGCGTGGGGCCTCTGATGCTTCGGTATGACCTTCTCTATTTCACCGGCGCTAGGCGCCAAAACTCTTTTGCACCATTTTCACATTTTTGCTCCAAATTTGATCCTTTTCCACACCCTTTAGCATTTTTCATCTTTTTTACTTTTACTTGAAAGAAAAACACATAAATACCTTCCATTAAAGCACAATATCTTAAAAGTAGGTATAAAAATGTGTCTAAAAATACTATATATTTTAGTTGTATCAGTAGTTTGACGATTTTAAAAGATAAAGTTATTTTTATTTATTTTTGAATTGTATATTTATTATTAGCATTATCATGTGTGTGTTTTTTAATATTGAAAAATATTTACGAAGACAACACAACAAATTCGTGCATCACTCTTATAGTACATAATGCTCGGAGTGTAACCAGAAGTGCTACAGCTAGTTGTTTGGGATACCCTGTCCTGATTTTCACTTTAGTTGAACAATGACGAGTAAAGTTAAATAGGATTGAAGAAAAGTTGCAACCACAAAAACCAATTAGGAGACACATAGTTCAAAGATTTAAATCATTTGCTAAATCCAGGAGTTTAGGTAGTGATAGACCCTCAACATCTGCTGTAGCGCCATTTACTTCCAAACTTCTCAACTCGAGAATATCATGGAGTAGCTTATGATACAACAAATGGATATTGTGAAGTTTTAAAAGAGGATTGGAGTAATTGAAGCAAGGAATGCATTTAATGATGAATATAATTTTTAACTTGCCTCACTTTTACTCCTTATGTGCCAGATCATGAAGAAGAAGAAGAAGAAGAAGAAGATGATGAGGAAGAGAATGATGACTGATGTTTTAGGAGTCTATTATGTTTGTTTATTATTTTGATTGTTATTTATTTGTTTTCTTTCAAAATTTTTTTAATAGGGACTTTCAATTTAATATTTTACTATGGACTTAATTGTAATAGAATATGTAGATTTTTATTTTTTTGCATTTCTAGTTATTTTCAATTTCTATTTATGTTTTTAATTCTTAGAAAATCCTTTGAAATATATTATGTTTCATTTGATGCTTTAAAGCCTACATTTGTAAAGTTGGCACCTACATTATACCAATGCCAAGTTTCATATTCAGAAATCCTCTACAGGTTAGGTTTTGTTTTTATTAATTTACTATTTTCTTTCACCTACAAAAAATTTTGTACTGAAGATCTTTAATTACTTAAAATTTAAGATTGGGGGGAAGAAAAATTTTTTAAAAAAATAATTAAAATAAATTTTATTTTTCCACATTTAACTAAATTTTTTAAAAATTAATTTAACATGACCTTGGATATTAGGGATTAACTTTAAAAATGATATTAACTTTAAATGATTATATTTATGTTTGTAAATATTATGGTACATTTAGGTAAAAGTTTAGATTAATGAAAGTCAGTTCATAAGTTAAAGATATTTGATATGAAAGGATAAGACTATGTTTTTCTATTTAATATAAAAGAAATTGTATTTTTGAAGTATTAAGAATTTTAGAGTTTCAAGTAAGAAGAAAAGAGTGAGATTTCAAAAGAGTGAGACTTCAAGAAAATCATCAAAACTAATATGAATTTATAAAGTGAAGACAGGTAAGAAGTTTTAACTTAGAGGATAGTGAAGTTCAAAATTATTAAAGGTTATCTAGAAATAGTAATCCTCACTTGAAAAAGAAAAAAAAAGAAAGGATTGAAAAGACCCTAAAAAGAAAAAAAAGGAATGTGAGGAGAAGCTTGAGGAGATGCCTCATCAAAAATTGGCTTCACTTGAATCAATTTGAGGAAAAGGCTTTATTACATTTTGTAAACTTTTATATAAGTATTAGCACCTATAATAGTAAGGTTTTCATGAACTTCTTTTTCATATAGATATTCTAAGTATGCTTGATATAACAAATTATAGTTCTTCTTGAAATGAATAGAGGTTCAGAAATCTTAGATTTGATTACTAAGTATTCTTATACTTATAGTTTTAATCTAAGTTATTATAGTTTTTTCTTAAATTATACTATTTTAGTTAATAAACTAAAGTATAGAATTTTGTAAGTTAATCTCTATCCTAAGTCATATTTTTATGTAGTAAAAGAGTCACTTGAGGACAAGTAACATTTAAGGTTGGGCGATTTTGATACACCAAAATAATCATATTATTTTAGGTATACACTTTAAGCTTTTTTTTTTGTGATATTGCACTTTAAATAAGGGTATTTTCATGTTTTTGTTGCACTTATTTTAATTTTAGGTATTTGGAGCAAAAGTAGTAAAAAGGAGGAAATTTGGAGCCAAAATAGTGAATTTTGTGATTTTGGAGCCTGATGCGCCCAAACCGGCTCATGAAGTACCACTTTATAGAGAGCTAGAGCTTGAAGTGCCAAACTTGGTAGCTAAAACACAAGACTTGGTGCCTGAAGCACCATTATACAGAGAGGAGACACCTAAAATGCCAGAAATGACACCTGAAGCGCCAGAACCCAGAACAGTGCGGACTTAAGCAACTTGGTGCCTGAAATGCCAGAATCAAGGCCTCAGCACCAGAGATGACACTTGATGAATTAAGGCTGATCAGGATGAATTTTGAGCATATTTTGAAGGTCCAAAAGTTTTAAATGCCCTATGGAGTGATTTAATGCATCTAGACACTTTGGAAAGCTCTTTAATGAAGGGATATGTCTCTTGAATAAATGTACATGACTTTTGGGATTCAAAAGGTGTGACTTTTGGAGAGAATTTAGGAGGAATACTGAATTATTTTTGGGTGGAGGCAACCACAAATTAAAAATAGAGGGAGTCTAGGGTTGAAGTGTTTGTGGCATGTAGAGAGTTGAGTGGATAAGTGAGAGACTCGAGTAAGAGAGAGTGTAAAGGGCTTGGACATTTTTTTTAAGGGTTGTAAGAGGAGATGGAAAGTGAGAGTTTTTCTCTTCATTACATTTCCAAGAAATAATTGAGAGTGCTTGTAAAAAGGGAAAGTGCTTAAAGAAAATTTCTAGGGATTTGCTTGGGAAGAATTGTGAGATAAGTTGTGTCTTTTATTTTTTTTATTTTGTAAACCTATTTTTATATATGAAATTCATGTTTTGTTGTTTCATTCTCATGAATTCTGAGTAGCATTATTTATCCTTCTTCCTACTATGAGTTATGGTTCTGTGAAGAATTGATTTTGCTTTATAGGGTTTTAAATGTCAATAATTTGTCATGATTTGAACTTCGATCTTAATTTACTTTTTGATCTGGCCAATTGAAATGTTAAAATGTGTTGAGAAACATATGATTCAAAAGGGCTATTATTTCTACAATAGGATGAGAATCACATTCAACAATAGGATGAGAATCGCATTCAATTCCATGGGTGAGAAGGTTATACAAGGGGCTGAGTGCAAATAAATAAGAAAATATACTTTGTTCAATGCAGAATTTGAGATTTTAAGATGAAAGATTAAAATCCCCAATTTGGTCTAGTTGAATGGAAACTAATGCGAGATTGTTATCCCTTGGGCGAGGGAGTAGTGGGAGATCTAGAGTGAAAGTCAGTATCCTCCCAACCTAATCACAGAATTATATATCAAACTCTGAATTAGTCAATGTTCTTTATGCACTTGAAAGAGGTTAAAGAATAGGATTGCTTCTATTTGACACAATACAATTATATATATATATAT
>NW_018165647.1:381653-385338 GCF_001263595.1 Phalaenopsis equestris
AATGATCCTGAACATTTAGTCTTCCCACAGAAGTTCCATGATACAGCAGCTGGAAAGGGTAACAGCCCTTGCATTCATCCTTTAGGTACTAAGAAGGGAGAACCAGCAGTTTATTTCTCACCTCAAGAAATTAATAACCTAAATGATCAAGTAAAATTTACCTAGGTGGGGAAATTTCTTCCTGGCCCCCAAAAATGGAATTAGTTAGGAATTACTTTGCTTCCTTAAAATTCAATGGAGATTGGCATATTTGAATTCTAAATGGAAGACATCTACTTATACAACTCTCAGGTGAGGAAGACTATGCTAGACTATTTGCAAAACAAGCTATTAAAATTGGAGGCACCATCATGAAAATCCTAAAATGGGACCCTGATTTTGACCCTAGTAAGGAACCCCCAATAGTTCCCCTATGGTTTAAATTACCTGGCCTCCCAATTCAGTATTTTAATCTCAATGCTTTATTTAATATTACAAGTGCAATAGGGAGACCTATGAAGGTGGATGCTCCCACATACAACAAAGCCAGACCTGCCCTAGCCAGAATTCTCATTGAAAGAAATGTAACCCTTCCTGAAATCAATAGGATTTGGATTGGTAATGACATAGAGGGATTCTGGAAAAAAGTGAGGTTAGAACAAAAACTATACTACTTTCATGACTGCAGAATGTTTGGACACACCAAAGATAGATGTTTCAGGCTTCACCCCCCTCCCCCCCCAAAGAAGACTGTGGTAACTCATGAAAGGTATACTCAGCCTATTCTCCCAGAAACTTCAATTGGTGTGGAACCCTCTCCAACTGGGAATTTGGAGGACATGCTAGATACACCCAAAAGCTCTACAGCTCCATTTGGCTCCACATATCCCACAAATACTTTCCCCAGACAAATCAGGGAGGAGGTGAATCAGATAAATATTATAACACCCCTATCAGTAACCTTTAGATGAGGTGGTGCAATCCAAGGCGATCAACTAGAAAACTACTCTTGTAATAGAAGCTCCTCAGAAGAATGTTATAGCTGAGATGAAACACCTAATGGAAGAGGAATGTCAAACACAGAAATCTAAAAAGAAGAAAAAGGTTCAGTCCGAAGTGCAGAAATTAAGGGATGGTAATATTGGGTTCACAAAAGCTTTGAAGATGGGGGGACCTCCTCCTTCTGAGGAAGGACCAGATCAAGATTTCAGCCTTCTCTCCAAATATGTTGTGTTGGAATATTAGGGGCATAGCCCATCCTCAGTCTTTAAAAAGATTGATTTATCTCAACAAAAAGTACAAACTATGGTGCTTTGCTATTCTTGAACCTTTGGTTCGACATAACTCGCAGAGAATTATTCAAAGATTCCTTGGTTTTTTTCACTATGCTAACAAAAATAATAAACTTTGGTTCTTTTGTAAGAAAGAAATACAGTGGAGCATTATAATGGATCATCCTCAGTTCATACACCTTTCACTGCTTGTACAAGGCCATCTGGAGTATGCTACTTTTATTTATGATGGTAGTCTAAAAGTTGATAGACAGGAGCTTTGGGCGGGCTTACATCTCATCAGCACTAATATGGATTCTCATTGGATAGTAGGTGGAGATTTCAATTATATCACTAATACAGCTGAGAAATCTGGAGGGAGACCTCCTAACCTGTCCAAAATGACTTATTTTAATGACCAAATTCAGCAGGCTAGTTTGTTTGACTTGGGATACCAGGGTCCTAAGTTCACTTAAAAGAGGGGTCTTCTGTGGAATTATAACGGTTATGTATTAGTTAATGACCACTGGCAAAAACATTACCTCCTAACTTTTGTTACCCACCTAAACCTCACTGGTTCAGACCACAGACCACTCCTCATCCACTCCTCCACAGACCACTCCTCATCTCCATAACTTCACCAAGTACTACCTCACTCCACCCTCCTTTCAGATATCTAAACATGTTGTCTACCCACCCCCTTTTCATTAACTGTGTGGCTTCTAACTGGATGGGAATTGAACACACTGACCCTTTAATTAAGCTAAGCCTTCTGCATCAGAAAACCAGAAAAGCATTGAGGAAGCGGGGTTGCAAAACTTTTGGAAATGTATTTTCCAATGTCTTATCTGCTGAGAAAGAGGTTGAGAGGCTTGAGGTTGTTGTTCAGAATAATTCTGCCACTGAAACTGAGTTGCTTACTGTCCAGACTAATTTGAATAAAGCTATTGACATCCAGGATATGCTACTTAAACAAAAAGCTTTTGTTAACAGTTTTACTGAACGGGACAGAAACACTAAGTTCTACCGTGCCTATATAAGTTACAAGTGGAAGTGCAATACCATACACTCCATATATTCTACTGAGGGAAGATGGCTTAATGATAATGCACTTATAGCTAAGGATTTTGTTAAGTACTACAACTCCCTCCTGAACTCCTCTACTGATCTCAATACTGACTATGAAGAATACTTTGTTGAAGAATCAAGTTACACTGGTCAGCTGAATCTTACTAAACTCCCTTCTGATGAGGAAATTTGGGCAGTGAACACAATTGACGACAGCTCTAAAGCAGCTGGCCCTAATGGCTTCACTGTTGACTTCTATAAAAAAGCATGGCACATCATGGCACATCATCTGGCACATCATCAAGAAGGAGGTGGTGGAGGCAATTAAGAGTTTCTTCAGAGGAGTCAATCTCCCCAGCTATTTTTGTAACACATCTATCGTGCTAACCCCTAAAGGAGATTTGCAGAATTCTTGGGAACACTACAGACCTATAAGCCTTATTTCTATCATAAGCAAACTCATAAGAAAGATCGTTGTGAGAAGACTTCAACCACATCTTGACAAGATTACACATCTTGACAAGATTATCTGTCTTGACAAGATTATCTGTCCAAACCAAACTACCTTCATTAAAGGTAGATCCATTAATGATAATGTGTTGTTTGCACAAGAACTCACTCTAGATTTAGCTAAAATCAGTAGAGGGGGTAACCTCATTTACAAATTAGATATCAAGAAGGCTTATGAAACCATTGACTGGAATTTCATCTTGGGGATACTTGCAGCTAGAGGTTTTCAACCAGAATTCAGAAATCTCATCCAAAGGTGGCTTATTAACAATAACCACTCCATCCTAATCAATGGCCAACTCAAGGGGTCTTTCATAGCTACCAGAGGACTAAAACAAGGTGCAGTTATCTTTATAATTGCTATGGATTACTTCTCTAGATTGCTTGATAGGAACATTCTCAACCAATAGTACTCTAGATTCCACCACAAATCCAATATAGCAATTTCCCACATCATGTATGCTGATGATATTATGATATTTTCCAATGTCCAAAAGATTGTTGTGAAGAAAGTTTATAAATGTATACAACAATTTCAGAATTACTCTGGGATGGAGTTCTGCCCTACTAAATGCCAACTTATATTTAACAAGAGGACTTCTTCCATTATTAAGCATGGGATCTCCAACTACACTGGCTTCTCTAATGCTAGGGACCCTGTGAAATATTTGGGGGTTCAGCTCATATGGGGGAGATCAAAAATGACCCAATTTGATGAGGTATTGCAAAAAATGCAGAAAACTCTATCTAGCTGGTCTCATTCTTTCCTATCTAATGGGGGTAAAATTACTCTCCTTAGAAGCATCTTAACTACCTTCCCCTCTTATATTCTCCAAACCAACTACCTCAAGAAAAGC
>NW_018165647.1:385360-424677 GCF_001263595.1 Phalaenopsis equestris
AGTCCAAGGCCAGCAGCTACCCTGGGCTTCATGGCACAAGTTAGCCAAACCAATTGCAGCTGGTGGGCTGGGATTCAAGAGTCTCCAACAAGTAGCACAAATAAATTTCTGTAAGATTTGGATTCACTTCATAACACAAACTTCCCTGTGGGCCAAATTCATGTATAGCAAGTATTGCAAGGGCCAGCACCCTTTCTTAATTACCAAAAAGTTGGGGAACTCAAGAATCTGGACTAATATGCTAAAAATCAGAGAGCTAGCTGAAGACATGTATACATGGGATTTGGGGAATGGCAAAGTGAGCCTTTGGCTTGACAACTGGTGCCCAAAGGACTGGCTTGGGCCCTCCCCTTCAGACTTTAACCCTCAACTCTCAGTCTGTGACCTTTGGGATGGGGACTCCTGTGATGTTCCTAAGCTTCAATCCATTCTACAGGAGCCTGACCTATCTCAAGTCACTAAGACTATGTTTGATAAAGGCAGAAAAGATAGAATCATAAGGCACAGCTACACTAACCAAAGTTTGACTAAAGCTATATATGCTAATTTGAGTGAATGGGATAAGGTTGATGGGGGTGAATACATTTGGAACAGATTTCTATCCCCTTCCATGTCCTTCTTCTGTTGGAGATTCTTCAACAACCTCCTGCCAACTGATGATATTCTTAAACTTAATGGATTAAGAGGACCCTCTAGATGTTATCTCTGTCTGAAATCTGAAGAGAATAATGACCACCTGTTTTTCAATTGTGAGTTTGCTCAAGAGGTGTGGAAAAAACTCCTTACTAAGATTAAAGGTGAGAACTTGGATAAGGACTGGTCTAGTCTTAAAGCTGGTTGGCATAGCTAGAAAAGTAAACAAGGGGAGTCTCTCCCCTTCATTGTGGCTTGGTTCTTGTGGATGTGTAGGAACAACAACAAACATGAAGATATGATTTCTCAACACACCAAGGTGACTAGAAACTGTGTTTCTTATTTAAATAAGCTAATCCAGCTTAAGAAGTTCCCAAGCATAAGTCTGTCTCAGATCAGTGCCATCAATAGTCACAATAGAATTGAGACTGTCACTTGGAAACCTCCTAATTTTCAAACCATGAAAATTAACAGTGATGGTAGCTTCTCTAAATGGGGTGCAGGGGTGGGGGGTTTTCAGAAATTCCTCTAGCAATTGTCTGCTATTCTTTCATGCTCCTACAATGGCCAATGATGCTCTTGAAGCTGAGCTCATTGCTGCTTGTTGGGCCCTTACATTTGCACAGAAAGTAACATGGCAGAAAGTGTGGATTGAGGTAGACTCTTTACAGCTGATCACCTTGTTTACCACTGATCAGCTATCCTATTGGCATCATATGCAATGGAAGCAGAAAATTGATAAACCTTACTAGAAGTTGACAGTCCAAATGTCTTTCATATACAGAGAAGGAAACCATCCTGCTAATTGGCTGGCTAGACAAGGAATCTATGCAAACTCCATTTATGTTGATACACGACCTCCTACCCCTTTTGCCCTCTTACTCCATGGTGATAAGCTGAAGGCTCTTTGGAGATTTATTCATCGCGAAGGTAATAGGTCAACTAATTGGGTGGCAAAACGCGGTGCCTCCACCTCCACGATCTTAGTCGATACGATGCCTCCCTCTCCTTTACAGGTTTTACTTCATGGGGATTTAATGGCTGAACCTTATATTAGGAATGCTAATAGCTGATTGGTTTGGTGTTTTTTTTTTTTTTTTTTTTGCTTATGGTTTGGTCTCCACCTGCTCCACAGAGATGCTTCATTTGGCTCGGTACTGTTTGCTGGATTTTCATTTCTCGATACAAGAATGTAATGGGTTTGGAGTGGCGATTTTCTTCTCCTCCCTCTTACATTCCAGACACTTGGATCTTATTTTCTGCAGGATTAGATGTATATTTATGCAGGAACTTGATGATGGATGTTGGCTTTATCGGATTTATATCATACACCGAGATTGCTAGGGATCCTTCACTACAATTTCTGCTCAATGCGGTCCTTTCTTCAAGTTTCGATTTATGTCTTCTCACCGGAATTAAAATCCTTTATGTTGATGTTGTTGTTACAAAGTACTGTTGGATTGGGATTTCGTGTGCATGTAGTTTTTTTTTTGGGCATACTATTTTTGTGGTATACATTTTGGACGATTACATGTATTATGTAGATAGTTTTTTTTTTCTTTAGGCTTGTTATTGCTTTTGAGTTGCGTTGTAATGTGGAGACTGGAACCCCTAAGGCTATATTGTATTTTTTTGCGTTTAGATGGGGATCAACTATCCCTCCCAAATTTTGTAATATCTTTTTAATTAACGCTTAAGGAGCCACAAGCTGCTCTTTTTACCAATATAAATATATATATATATATATATATATAATATGAAGATGGTGGGAGAGGCGGCTAGGTTTTGCTCTGGGATCCATGACAAATTTGTTCTCCTCCTTTGCTGGTGAGATCATTCCTTCACGCTTCTTTGTTTCTCATCTTGCTTTTTTGTTATGCCTCCAGTACCTCGATCTTTTATTGATGTTGTATTAAATGGGGGTGGTAGTTCGACCACTCCTACCACTGAGTTGTTTCCGCAAAATTTTCATGACACTCTTATTGTTGGAGGGGATTATACTTTCATCAAGAAATTGGGGAAAAAGAACAGAAAACTTGGGTTATTTGTGGCTGAGGATGAAACTCCCATACTTGCCTCTTCTTGTCTCCTCGCCCAAGTTGGTAAATTTACATACGGTACACCTAAAGTTGAGTTGATCAGGAGAGAATTTAAAATGTTAAAATTAAAAGGCTGGTGGATGATTGGTATCATATATGGTAGACATATCTTTATACAATTAGCTAATGATGAGGACTACACACGTCTTTTTGCTAAAAGGATTATGTGGATAGAAAACAACATTATGAAATTTCGGAAATGGTCTGTTAATTTTGACCCAAAATCAGAATTTCCTATTATACCTGTTTGGATTTGTTTTTCAGGGCATAAACTTCATCTTCTTAACTATGAGATACTTTTCTTGCATGCTACTGCTTATGTCAAGCCTTTGAAAATGGATCCTGCTACATTTACTTTATCAAGAACATCTGAAGCACGTATTTTGGTTGAACGAGACATAACACAACCATTTTGTAATTAAATTTGGATAGGATCGCAACACCAAGGTTACTGGCAGCCCGTTGAAATTGAAAGGCATTCTCCTTACTGCAGTCACTATTATAGGTTCGGCCTGAAATTGAAAGGCATTCTCCTTACTGCACTCACTATTATAGGTTCGGCCACCAAGCCACATCTTGTTTTTTATTGAATCCTCAACTCAAAAACTCTCACAATGAAACACACACTATATTACCCGCTACCAACATAAATATTGAACATCATGATATCCCGCCTAGCGTTGAAAATGGGGTTGATTCAGTTGAAAATCCTGCTATTAATAATGCCACTTCTAACTTGCATTCTTCAGGTACAGAAGCCTTACATAATAGCAATGATACTATCCCTCAACAATTGCATATCAATGAAGGTAAAGAAGGTACTGATACCTTACATAATTGCACTTATGTTAACCCTAAACAATAGCAGATTAATGAAGGTATTGTTTTGGCTGAAGATTCAAATGAGCACAATGATAATGTGGCTTTTGAGGAGTCTATGGAAACAACTATGATAGTGGTCCATAATGTTACTGATAATGGAAATTCAACTTCCCCTAATACTATGGTTCACCCTTCTATAGTTGGAGCTTTTTTTGATATTGTTGATATTAATACCTCTTTATCTAATGCTACTATAATATTGGAAAATGAGTGGCAGGTACAAAAGCATTCACAAAAAAGGCTAAACGTAATAATGAGCTATCTAGACTTAATGATAGTAACATTATTTATGAAGGAATTTATCACTCTGATGGGGAACAGTTGGTCAACTCTATGAGATCTTTTTATCACTCTGATGGGGAACAGTTGGTCAACTCTACGAGATCTTCTAGAAGGGTTGGTTCACGTCATCATGTTTAATATTATGGTATGGAATATTAGGGGAGTGGCGGACCCTATCTCCCTTAATAGGCTTAAAAATCTTTGTAGGGTTCATAAATTACTCATTTTTCCTATTTTGGTACCATCGGTTCATGTTAAAAAAATATAATTTTAAATAAATTCAAAGGTTATCATTCCCACTGCAATGTCAGCTGTAATTTATGATGATCATATCATTAAAATGTGTGAACGTTTAAGATATCTTGGGTCTACTGTTCGAAGTGGCGGTGATATAGATGGGAATGTTATTAGTAGAATTCAATTTGGTTAGTTGAAGTGAAGGAATGCATTGAGCCTATTATGTGATGGAAAAGCACCATTTTGACTGAAGGAAAATTTTATAAGAAGGTGGTGAAGCCTGTAATGCTCTATGGAGTAGAATGTTGGCCTTTAAAAATGAAGAATAAAACAAAATTAAGTGTTGTTGAGACGAGAATGCTTAGGTGGACAAATGACTTGACACTAAGAGACAAAATGAGAAATAAATATATCCGTGATAGGGTTGTCATAGCTCCAGTGGCAGACAAGATTACAGATTGTCGTCCCAGATAGCTTGATCACATTAAACGTCGACCATCTGATGGTCTTGTTAGGAGAATAAATGTTTTATATTCCACTTATGTTAAGTAAGACAGAGGTAGACCTAAAATCACATGGGCATAAAAAATGATCTTAATCTATTAGAATTAAATGAAAATATGACACTTATTAGGACGTAATGGAGAAAAAGGATTCATGGACCCCACATAGCGGGAAATTTTATTTCTTACATTGATACACCCAAATTTTACATATCACATAAAATTATTAGCGATTAACTAATTTTAAATGTGAAATACACATTTTTATGCATATGCTGCTCTTATTAATAGGTTTTCTAACTCTATTTCTAGTGCAGGTCTCTATGACTTGGGATATTCTAGATCTCCTTATACTTGGAGGAGGTGTTTTCTTCATCGAGGAGGTGTTTTCTTCATCAGAGATTGGATCAATTTTTGGCTAATTCTGCTTTTATAAGGGCCTGTTTGGGGCAGCTTATAAGTGCGACGGTATTTTCAAAAACGCCGCCTACCCGTTTGTTTTGCACGTTTTATGGATTATATTGGAACTGCGTTTTATATTTTATATTGCACGCAAATCGCAGGGTTATCCCCATGATTCTTGTTCTCCTGGAGCTTATTTCACTTCTTTTACGCCTCTACCCCTCTCGGTCACGAAACCGACCTCACACCTAATGGCGACGAGCGAATTGAGGAGAGGGAAATGCGACTGGATCTGATCTTCCTCTCTCTATATCTCTCTCGCGCGTCTTAGTTGTACACTTAACCCTAGCTGAGAAGACCGGGGCGCATTTTCTGTGCTTCGACTCTCTGAGCTCGCTTTGGTAGCTGAAGGCATCAGTGTAAGCAAGTGCTTATTCATTTATCATAAGAAAGTAGGTATTTTTGAGGTTGCTAAGGTTCAGTCAAGATGGATGATGGATTTTTCTTCAGTTTGCTCCCTATTTTTTGCGGTTCAATGTGTGAGCACTTATGTTGGATGTTGTTTATGACTTCGGGAGCGGCTGCATTTAGGGTTTTCCTTGGTTTGCTGCGCTTTTCTTTGGTTAATCGGCTTTATAGTTGCTTTGCTAAGTTTATCCGTCATCATCCTTTTTGATTGTCGCTTTTTTTTTGACATTTTTTCCTTTTTTCCCCTAAAGTTGCTAAATCTTATTATTATTTGTTGCTTGAGAAAGTTTTATTGGATATATTAAGCTTCAGTTATGCACTATGATCCAATCCTATCCAATCCTAAACTTTTCTTTCCATCCTAAACTTTTCTTTCCATTTAGGGACATTTACATACATAGCACACAATTCTTATATATTTACATATTTCACACCTAAACTTTGATTACACAGATAGCATTCAAATTATTAATATCACATAAAAATTGCACGATTAACTAATTTTAAATGTGAAATACACATTTTTATGCATATGTTTAAAACACCAAAGTGCTATGTTAGTAAATATGAAAGTTTAGATGGGAGATTAGTAAATACCTAAGAAATGTGTGATTGCTATGTAAATTTCCCTTGATATAACATAGTTTAGCTGAATTAGCTTAAATTTTAAGTTTTTTTATACATATAATACTTTGCCTTTTTATAATATATTATATTATGCATTTTGGCCTTCATGCATGGTTTTGGTTCGGCGTAAAAGATTGCTTCTTTGACACTGTTGTAAAGCCTTGTTGTAAAACATTTAATATCTAACTGGAAATCTTATATGTCTCAACATTAATCACATGAATGGTGCAGATTTGAAGATCTTCTTGTTTATTTTTGGGACAGTCTTTTTAATTTACAATCTTTGAAAATATGCTCCATTTGTCAATTTAGCATGATTTATTTTCTACATGGAATTTATTAGAGAGAGTAACCTTAGATGGTTTGGTCACAATAAACATCGACCATTTGATGACCCAGTTAAAAGTTTGGTCATTTTATTGTTGTTGCAAACAACTCGACTTTGTGTGGTCGAAATGATCATTTTTTCCAAAAACAGTTATAAATAAGCTGTTTACAAAACGCACAAACCAAACAGCTAAACAGCTTATTTAAAACAGGGGTAGAATTGTCATTTCTCTAGAATCAGCTGTTTTCCAGACACACAAACCAAACAACCAGACAGCTTATCCGGATCAGCTGTTCATCAGCAGATTATCAGGATAAGTTGCTTATCAGCAGAAGCTGGATAAGCTGCAGCTGCCCTAAAAGGACCCTAAGGCATTTGCCAATTTTGAAGGTTCAACATTTGATCCATGTTACCTCTAATCATAATCTTATTTTGCTCACTTTGGCTTTCACTGTTAAGCTGACCATATTTCGTTTTAAATTTCTTAATGTTTGGACTTCACATGATAATTATCTTAATTTTGTGAATCAAGCTTGGAAATTTGAAGGAGTTCGGTCTTCTTAGTTTGTTTTGTGGCAATTGCATAAGAAGATTGTTGCTCATCTAATTAAATGGAATTACCAAATATTTGGCAATGTCCATAAAAAGTGCAGGATGCTCAGAATATTGTTGATTCCCTGGATGTCCAACTTAATGTTTCTCCTCATTTGATGGACACTGTTGCTCAGGATCATCTTGCTTTAATGGATGTTATTGCTTTAGAGGAAAATTTGCCTAAGTTGAAGGCTAAAGATTCTTCCTTTGTTGCAGGGGATAGAAACACTAAATATTTTCATGCCACCCTTTAGCATAGAAGAAACATCAATAGCATTTTAAAAATTAAAAAGGGGGATGGAAGTATTTTAACTTGCATGGAAGAGATTGGTGATAGTGTTGTTACCTATTTCACTAAGCTTTTCATACCTCTACTCACACTATGCCTGCTGACTCCACTCACTTTGTGGATGAGTATAACTATATTAATAATCTCATTTTGACATATCCTCCTAATGAGCAGGAAATCCTGAAAGCTTTCAAATCTATTTGCCCTAACAAAGCTCCTGGCCTTGATGGTTTTTCTTCTGCTTACTACATCCATTTTTGGGAGGTTATTAAGAAGAAGGTTATTCTTTCCATACAAAGCTTCTTCCTTGGAGATAACCCTGGTAAATATTTCACCTCTTCTTTGATTATGCTCATTCCAAAAGGTAATGATAATATTTCCTGGGATAATTTCCATCTTTATCTCTCACTACTATGATATCTAAAGTTTTGAGTAAAATTTTAGTTAACCAATTACAGTCTAATCTTAGTCATATAATTTTTGCTCAGTAGTCTTCTTTCATTAAGGGTAGGGATATTACTGATAATATCCTTTTAGCACAAGAGATGATTGATGATTTGGACAAGAAGTGCAGGGGGAAACATGGTCCATAAATTGGACATTAAGAAAGCTTTTGATACTATTAGTTGGAACTTTATCATTAATATTTTGCAGGCTCAAGGCTTTCAACAAGATTTCTGCTCTCTCATTAAGAGGTGGCTCTCTAATAATAGCTATAGCGTGATGGCTAATGGTAAAGCTCATGGTTTCTTTTCTTCTAACAGGGGCATTAAACAAGGAGACCCCCTTTCTCCCATAATTTTCCTTATTACTTTTGATTACCTGTCTAGGCTTATTAATAAGCTGCATTATGAGCATTCTTATATTCAATTCTCTCATAAAACAAAAATTGTGATAAGTCACCTTGCTTATGCTGATGATGCTATATTGTTTTTAAATGCTAGCAAACATACTATCAAATTCACCATGTCTTTGTTAAAAGATTTCCAAAATATTTCGGGTATGATGTTTAATTTAGCTAGGTGCTCCATTTATTTTTGCAAAGGTGCTCCCTTTAACACTCATGCTTTGGCTTCTAATTTTACTGGTTGTAAAATCTCTAAGCTACCTATAATGTATCTTGGGTTCAACATTATTAGAGGTAGAACTAAGCAAATTCAGATGGATGAGGTGATTAATAAAGTTAAACTCAAGATCAATGACTGGAAAAATTCTATTCTTTTAAATGGTGCTAGGCTCACTTTTTTGAAAAGTGTCCTATGTACACTTCCTCTCTACACTATGCAAGTTCTTAAAACTAAGAAAAGCACTCAAAAGAATCTTTAAACTATTTTTAACAGGTTTCTTTGGAAGGGCTCAAGATCTTCTAAGATTTGGACTCATTGGAAGTATAATTGCAAGCCTCTTTGTGCTAGTGGGCCTGGGTTTAAAACTCTTCAACATACTATTGATATTAACATGTGTAAACGTTGGTTTAAATTTTTATTGGGGGAGTCTTTATGAGCTAATTTTATGCTTCATAAGTATTCTAAAAATTTACATCCCTCTACAGTTAATTGGAGAGTGGGGAATTCTAAACTTTGGAAGTCCATTATTGTTGCATGTGATGTTGCCTGTAATTTTATGTTTTTGGATATTGGGGATGGAAGCATTTCATTCTGGAAGGATGATTGGGGCATTTTGAGGCATTCTACATTGCGAACCTCGGGTTATGATACTAATTTTCTTGTCTCTAATTGTTGAATTGATCATGATTGGAATTTAGCAATGCTGAAATCATTAGCTGGGGAGTTAGCTCCTGTCATTGCCACTATTTCTAAGCATTCTTAAGATAAGGATGTTACTCTCTGGAAGCATCATACTACAACAACTGTTCTAAACTGCTTTACTCAAAATTGTACTCTCTTACTCCTTGGAAATGGCATTTTTACATCTGGCATAAATTTATTTGCTTTCTATATCCTTTTCCCTTTGGAGATATTTTCATAATCAGCTTCCTCTTAATGATATAGTTAAACTGAAAGGGTTGAAACTTGCATCTTATTGTTATAATTGTAAAAAGGATGTTGAATCATTTAATCACTTATTTTTTTATTACCCTTTGCTAAAGAGGTTTGACAATGTATTGGGTGCAACTTTGGTATTATTTGGTCCTCAAATTTGACTCTTAAATCTACTATTGGGATTTGGAAGGATTTTGATCCTTCCTAAGCACTTTTATTTTCCTATTAATTTCTTAAAGTTCATCTGGATGACTAGGAATAGTCAAAAACATGAAACAACTTCTCACACTCCCTCCACCATATCTATTTTAGCTGTGGCTTCTTTTAAAAAGGATTGGTAGTCTTCCAATCGTTAGGCTGCCTCTCCTACCATGGATAAATACAATACGTAATTACAACATTACCCATGTACTGTACCCCCGGGGGGGGGCCCCCCCCCCCCCCCCCCCCCCATGGCTGCTTTAAAGTTAATATTGATGGGAGTTACTCTAATGCTTATACGGGTATGAGAGAACTGATTCAAGATGAATATGGTAAGTGCATTGCTTATTTTGCTTCCCCTTGTATTGTTATTTCTTATCTGGAGGTAGAGACTAATGCAGTTCTTACTGCACTTCAAACTGTTGCCTCTCTCATTTTAAATGGCATTATGCTGGAAACTGATTCTGAAACACTGTTTAACTTGCTATCGGCTAAGCTCAAACCCCCTTGGTATATCATATCATTATTGAGAAGGATTTGGCATTTTATAGAGAGGAAACACCAAAATATACTTTATTCATTTACTTATAGAGAGGTGAACCAATCTGCAGATTGGTTGGCTAAATGGAGAGTGCAAAGTGCTATTGTTGGGGATACTCCTCCCTCTTTATTGCACACGCTTATTAAAAGTGATTTTGAAGCCCCTTGTGTAAGATTTTAAATATGCTTCCCCTTTCATTTGGTTTTTGTTGAAATTTAAAGGTACTCATTTTGGTTTTCTTGGAATGTTATTTTCTTTGTTTCTTGGATGGTTTCTGGGATGTTGTTTTGATCCAGGCTGTTCTACCTAGTTTTTGTTGCTGGAAATTTTATTTGGCCAAGATTTTTTGGGTGTTCAATAGAAACTTTTTTTGGATTCTGGTTCTCTGTTTTGGGTTTACTGTGGTAGCTTTTTGTTAGCTGACTAGAAATTCACTTTAACTTTTAGAAAGATGATGGATGCTTGTGTTGGCCTAGGCAGTTTTTGGTGGATACTGGGATAAAGTTGGTTTTGCTCAGCTTGGTTTACAATTTTGGCATGGCTAATTATATGCCTGCAGTCACTTATAATTCTAGTGTTCTTAATTTTTACTTCTTTGGGCTTTCCATTTCTGTTATAGACCATCACTGCCTGGATTTGCCCTCTGCTAGAATGATATTTTGGTTCACTTTTTGTTTGCTGAAAATTATTTTTAGTGGAGCTGATTTGGAAACCTTTGATCTTTTATTGGCTATTTAGAAAGATGCTGGTAGGTTGTTTTGGTCCAGGTTCAGTTTTCTGGACACTGCTTTGAATTGGGTTTTACCTGGCTGGGATTTCTTATTGGATCAGGATATCAGTGGTGCAAATTTCATTAATATATTTACTGTTCTTATTTGTTGTTACTATGGGAACTTTTCTTCTAATTTAGGATCTTGCTACCTCATAGTGCTCTCTCTTGTATGGATGGTTGTTAGATAGATTTTTTGCCCTAGTTTGTTTTTGTTGTACACAGTTATGCATTTAGCTGGTTGGGTCCCATACCTTCATAATGCTAACATCACTTAGTTTTTCATTTAGCTGGTTGGGTCCTATACCTTCATAATGCTAACATCACTTAGTTTTTCTTGATTTCAATGTGGGCTTCAAGTATATTGGACACACTTTTCATCTTGTTAACATGGTTTCTCTAGGTTATAGGAGATTAATCTCTATTGTCATAAGAGGTTTATGCTGACTTATATCCATTACATTCATTGTTTATGTTGTCTTGTTTGGTTTGATAAGTATTGCATGTTGCAACCTCGCTATGTCATGGCAGAGAAATTTTTACTGTTTATATGATTGATCTAAGATTGTTGCTGCTCTCACTGGACATATCACTCTTAATTTAATTTTGCTCTCCTCTACTACAGTTGCCATGGGTTTTGGTTTACATGTTAATTTTGGGTATAATTTTCTTTTAGTATATATTTTATGGGTTTACATGTATATTTTGATTTTTTTTGTGTAGAGTTGTATTGTGGATAGTGGAACCCCTAGGATCATGATGTACTTTATTTTACTTTTAGTTAAGGATCCACTATCCCTCTGTAATCATGTAACTCTTTTTTTTATTAACGCGTAATAGCCATGATTTGTTTTTTTAATTAAAAATATATATTTATATTTTAATAAAAGACCCACTCATGGCTCCTTACGCGTTAATATAAAAAAGGGTTATAAAATAGTGGAGGGAGGGAAAGAGGATCCCCACTAAAAATAAAGAAAAATATATGAAAACCTTGGGGTTCCTCCTTCCGCATTACAACTCCATACAAAAAAGAGAGAGAAAAGAGCAAAAAGGACATTATAACCAAAAATACATGTATCCAAACAAAATGAATACCCAACCGGTGAATTATACCCCATATAAAACATGTATTCAATGCTCTTTATGCACTTAGAAGAGGGCAAAGAATATGATTGCTCCTATTTGACACAAAACAGTTGCTATATATTTTAATTTCTTCATAAACCATATACTCATTGTAAAAAGGAAGGAAGCTTTCGTAAATTTGAATAAATTTGAAGAACTCTTCGTCACAGAAACTTTGTTTAGTTTTTATAAGTTTTCTTTTGAAGTTTAACAAATAACTTAGTTAACTTAGTTGTTGTAAGTGCATTTTATTTAGCATATTTTGTTGTAAGTGCATTTTATTTAGCATACACTCAATTACTTTAGATCTAAGTTTTGTACTTAAGTTTTGTAGTTTGAATTTTGTGTTTTACATTATAATTATTAGAATTTCCAACTTCCCTGTGGGACCGATACTTATGACTCCATTAGATCCCTTTCTTACTTGAGCGATACTATACTTATGTTATTATTACAGGTTTGGTAATTTAAAGATTTTAAAAGATAAAATTATTTTTACTAGAGCTATTTTTATTGGGATTGAATTGCATATTTATTATTAGTACTGTCATGTGTTTTTGTAATATTGAAAAATATTTACAAAAGCACACACAACAAACTCCCACATCATGAGCTTAGTCAGGGAGTTTTAAATTTGGGTTTTGGTCATGGGGATCTCCAGATTTTGGCATTTTCCGGCCTCTAGGCCAGTTGGTCAGGCCAGGTCTGGTGGCTAGCAAGGTTAGGGGAGTCAGAGGAAGCTTAATGGTGATTTTCACTTAGGTTTGTTGTTTAGTGGCAAAGATATCTTGGGTTTAGTCATTTTAATAAGAAAATCCCCCAATTTAGGTGACCCTTGGTTTATGGCTCGTGTAGGGTGGGCTAGGTGGATCTAGCTCAGCTCAGAGGGTCCAAATAGTGATTGTGGTAACCATCATTTGGTCAATTTGAATGGGTTTAGTAAAGTTTGGGGTTTGGGTTCAAATTTGGGCTTTTAGTTTGGACTTGGGTTTATGTTAGTCTTGGGTCAAGATTTGGATTGATTGGATGTGGATGATTTTCATGATAAATTTGGAAAAGGAATTGGGTGATTTTGAATTGATTTGTCGATTTTATTTAGTGGAATTTGACTCATGGTCATATTTGGGGCATTTACGCTAGACCTAGGATTGGATTGGGCTAGGGTTTGGCTTTGGGTCAATTGACAGTTCCAATTGGTCCAAGAGATTATGATGAAGAGTTTTAGGTATCAATTGGGTGAAAATTGTGGAGTTATGAAATTTAATTTAAGAGATTTTGAATTTTGGGGCAAAATTGAGGATAAGTTGGGTTTGAAATTTTGTTTTGAAATTTGCTCATTTTGGATTGAATTTGGTTTTAATTGGGATTGGAGATGAAGAATTTTTATTTAGAATGAAAATTGGGTGAGATTGAAGTTAATTTGGTGAAAATTGGGTGTGATTTGGGCATTTTGGGCCTTTAGGGGCAATTTAGGAATTTTGGTCAAAATTGGTCAAATTCATCAAATTGGGTTCGATGAAGTGGTCCAAATCAGTTTGTGGGACATTTTGAATGATTTTGGAGATTTTGGAAATTTTTGGAATTTTTGGATTATGAAGGGCACTTTGGTAATTTTGGCATTTTTTGTGGTATTTTGAGAATTTTGGAAATTTTTGGGTGGTTCGGGTAATTTAGAAAAATTTAAGGTTTTAGGGGCAATTTGGTAATTTTAAGAAAGTTTGGGGGCAAGAGGCTAAATTGGGTATTTGGGTAGGATGAGATCAATTGAGGATGCTAATCATAAAATTCTAATCATAAAATTACCCTTTTCATAAAATTACCCTTTTTTGAGCCATGAGATCAAGGGAACTCCCATTTTGGATCCTCCATGTGTTGGTCTTAGGCAAATCCTAGCCTAGGACTAAAGGTTTAAGGGACCATCCACATGAGTTTCTAAAAGAGTAAGGGATGAAGCTAAGCATGTTTGGGTTAGGGTTGAGGTTGTGAGTGCAGGTGAGGGGTATCAAGTGTGTGTGTGCAATACTGACCAAGTCCACACCACTCCGGCCAGACAGTCCTATGGTGACTCCTCTTGAGCTCCCTCATAATGGCTCCACCCACTAAGTTCTAGAAGTTAGAACCAACATGTGGAACTTCAAGATAAGTAAAAAAGAGTCTTAGAATTTCTAACGATGAGTGTCCCTTCACTAGTCTGGTAGGGATAGTCAACAAGAAAGTCCTATGACTAGACCCTAGGCTTATAAGGAAGAAACTAGACCTCAACAAAAAGTGAGGTCAACATGGCTCCTAAAAGCCAAAACCTTACGCTTATGCACAGGTTACCCGAGAGGTAGGTGCCTAAGCACTGGTTCACTTAAATCGATTTTCAAACAGTTAAAAGTGAAATATTGAACAAAAAATTGTCGTTTTTACCCTGACTGTTGTCTTCTTTCTCTGGTGTTCGAGATTTTGGACTTAAGGCACCTCTAAAGTTGAAGATTTCTTGGTAGAATTGAGCCACCTTGGTATAATTGAGCCACATTCGTTAGATTTCATCTTCTCAAGGTGAGAGCTTCACTTCTATGTAGAAATTTTTTAATTTTTACCATATATTTAGAGTACTTTTTGAAATTATCTGAAATTAACTTTTCATGGTGAAAACTTAAGAAAAATCTATGGAAAATACATATAAATGATAGTTTAAGCATTTAGAAGTTAAGTTTAGTAATTTAGACTTGAGTTTAGGATTTATTGAGAATTTAATGTGATTTTTAGAAAATGGCACCAAAAATGAAGAGTAAGGGGAATTCTACTTTTGATTCAAGCAAATTTGTCAGTTCAAAAGCTCAAGATCGATATGCAGAAGCAACGCAGTCGATAAAGTTGATTTTTGAGCGGTGTTTTAAAAATCCAGGCGAAGCTCTGGAAGATTTAATAGTTTGCTGACAGTGGGAGCATTTTTGTTATTTTTTTGTTGTAGCAGTCATTTCTATAGTTCGAGAGTTTTATGCCAATCTTCTAGAGGCATAGAAAGATCAAGTTATCGTGAGAGGGAAATTAGTAGCTTTTCCCCAGAGGTAATTAATTCATTTTACCAGCTTTATGTTTTTATGAAAGTTTTATTCCTAATTAGGGAGAGTTAGATGAGATTATTTCTTCATTGACTGCGGGAAGAGGATTGTAGAAAATAAAGAATGATAGGAGAGTGAATTTTCTTGCGTCAAAGGTTGATGCCACGATAAAAGTGTGACACTATTTTATTTCAGCTCGTCTACTCCCTACAAATCATCTGAGTGAAGTTACAAGAAAGAGAGCCATTTTGAAATTTTGTATTCAGCAGTCAAAGCTGATTGATGTTGGATTCTTAATCTATTAGACAATCACTAGTTCTATCAGAGCTACCACTACTATAGGTTTGGGATTCACAACCATAATCTTTTCTTTATGTGAGCAGGCTGGTGTGAGATTTGATAGTTGGGAGGAGATTCTGCGGCCACTAAAGCCTATTACAAGTGTCAATGTGAAACCTTATTCAGAGCATTCTATATTTGACTGGAGAAGAGGATTTTCAAGAGTTTATAGTGCTTCTACATATCATGCTTCTACTTCACGAGCAACTACAGCATAAGGCCAGTCGACTTGTCTGGATTCGCAGTCAGAAGTAATGTAAAGGATTTTAGATAACATCAACTACACTGGGGATAAGGTGCTCAATTTAGAAAACTATGTAGGACATATTGATACCTATATGAAGAGATGAAGTGATTATGAAGAAAAATATCACACATCTTTGAAATGCCTTATCAGGGGTGACCAAAGTGTGGTATTTCCTTCATATCCATATTACCCTCACTATAAGCCTACGAATTTTTAGGATGATGAAGATGATGAGGAGGAGGAAGAGGATTGACTTGAATATTTTACTTTTAAATTGTATGAACTTTTACGTGATGTAGTTGTTTGGACTTCTACTCTTTTATATGTTATTATTTATTGTAGTTGTTTGGACTACTGCTATTTTATGTGTTGTTATTTGTTGTTTTGGATACTGTTGTGATTTTTAAAACTATATTTGTGTTGTTGTGAGTAATTATGTTTGTTTTTGTGGTAGTAATTGTGTGAACATTGTTGTTTAGTAATATTTTTTTGGTTTGTGAAGAACTTAATCCAAAGATATTAGGAAGGTTTAGAATATTGCTAACTTTCACTTAAGAATTTTATGTTTGAATTTTCAATTTACTATCATGTATTTTCTTTATGTTGTAGTTATGAATTTATGATAGTGTGTGTTTATTTTTTTATGTTATCCTCCACTGCATAAAAGTTTGTTGAATCTCATATATGTTAAATTTTGATCAATTTACTTTTTACTCGTATTTTTAATTTTTGCACTTGCATAATTAGGATAGGAAAATTCTTGTAAGCATGTTATTTTGTGGTTTTCATTCCTGCCTATATATGTTATGCTAAAATGTTTTATCTTATTAAAAAATTAAGTTTGGGGGAGATGAAAAACAATTTTCAAAACTTGATTTTTATTTGTTCTCAATTGTTCTACAAATAAATCTGATTTTGATTGGAAAAAAACGACTATGTGTGTGAAGTTATATTAGGGAAGAAAAATTTTGAATATAGAAATGAGTAATAAAATTTAGTTGAAACCAATTTAGTTGAAACCTATAGTGATGAAGAAAAATTTAAAGTTAAAAGTTATGATTTTGAAACCAATTTAGTAGAAATGATAAACATTATGTAACTATCTTTAGTAGGGGAAGTTATGATTTTGAAAAATGTAGAAGGATTAAAATTTTATTTTGAATACTTGATCTTCTTTTATTAAAAGTAAATTTCAAAACTATTATAAATTTCAAAACTATTATTATATAAATTTCAAAACTATTATTATATTTTAAGTAAAGGATATATATCAAACATTTGCTTTAGGAAACGAAGAATGGAGGTCTACCAGATGTAATAATCCCCACCTAAGAGAAATGTAAGGATTAAAAAGATCCTGAAAGAAAAAGAACAAGGAAAAAAAATAAAAATAAAAAGGAAAGAAAAGTAAAGTTCAAAAAATGAGACGATGCTTGAGGATTAGTGCCAAATCAAAAATTGGTTCCGCATCTGACCTTTTTAAAGTATAAGACTTGAGAAACTCTTAAGCTTAAGGATATAATATAGTAAAAATAATAACAATAATTATTATTAAACATTTTTAAGTGGGGGAGATAGAATGCCTAAACCCTATATTTGGTAAAACTACAAGTATCTCTGAACTAGATAGAAACTCATATTTTTAAACTTCTTCACATTAACAATTTCTAAACTCTAAGTTGGTCTCTAATACACCAAAATAATATACTGTTTTAAGTACCTCTTTTAATTTAAGTACCTTTTTTATGCCTTCTTTTGTGATATTACACTTTAAATAAAGGTATTTTTGTGTATTTGTTGCAGGTATATTACTTTTAGGCATTTGGAGCAAAAATGGCAAAAATGATGAAATTTGAAGCAAAATAAGCTAATTTTGGATTCTGGCGCATCATGCGCCAAAATCCAGAGAACTAGCACATGATGCTCCAGGGATGACTTTTTAAAACTAAGGTGGTTCAAATTCAAGATAAATTTTGCATGAATTTTCAAAGGGACACTTGTTCTTCACACCTCTTAGAGTAATTCAATGCATCTTGACACTTTGGAAGGTTCTTTTATGAAGGGATATGACTCTTGTATCAAATGACACATCTTTTGAATTCAAAAGAGTTGACTTTTGGAGAAAATTTTGGAGAAAATTTTGAATTCTTTTCCAAAGGAGGCAAGCTAAAATAAAAGAAGAAGACTTGAGGAGGCTTGGGTGTGTGACGGATGGAGAGAGAAAAAGTGGCGTGAGTTAAGGAGAGAGAGAAGAGGGGATTTTCTTTTAGGGTTGTAAGAGGAGAGGGAAGGTGAGAGATTTCTTCTTCATTACATTTCTAAGAGAGAATTGGGAGTCATTGTAAAAAGAGAAAGGCTTGGAGAGAACTTCTAGGGATTTGCTTAGGAAGGATTGTGAGATAAGTTGTATTTTTATTTCTTTTGTTTTGTAAACTTATTTTCGTATATGACATTTGTGTTTTATTGTATCTTTCTCATGAGGTCTTAGTAGTTTTCTTTATCCTTCTCCCTACTCTGAAGATATGTTTTTTGTGAAGAATAGATTTTGTTTTCCACAATTTTAAATGAAAATAATTTGTGATGATTTGAACTCCAATATTCATTTACTTTTGATCTGGTCAATTAAAATGTTAAAAATTGTTGAGATACTTATGTTCTTAAATGAGATATGATTTCTACAACATAGGGAGAATTGATTTCTACAACATAGGGAGAAAACATAGGGAGAATTACATTTGATTTTATGGGAGAGTATGTCATCCATGGGATTGGGTGCAAATAAATAGGGAAATATACTTTTTTGGATGCAGAATTGGAGATTTTAGGTGAGAGATTAAAACTCTCAATTTGTTTTAGTAGATTGGAAACTAATGCGAGAATCTTAGACCTCAAGGGAGGGAGTAGTGGGAGATCTAGAGTGGTAGTCAGTATCCTCCCAACCTAACCATGAAATTAGGGACCAAACTCTAGATTAGCCATTGTTCTGTATAGCACTCAAACGAGGGTAGAGAATATGATTGCTCCTATTTGACACAATATAGTTTTAAAATATATTTTTCAAATGATTTCAATTATGATTTGATTTCAATTTCTTTACAAACCATATACTCATTGTAAAGGGGAATGATGCTTTTATTAATTTGGTCTTTTTGTCACACCAACAAAAACTTTGATTAATTTTTTGTAATTTTACTTTTGAAAGTTTAGTATTTAGTTTAGCTTAATTTCTGTAATCTTACATCTGCATTTTAATTAGCATTCACCTAAGTAGTCAATTTTCAAACTTTTCACTTTAATTTTATTTTAGTTTTTTTTTATTATAAAATAATTTTCATAATTTACTTTAGGATTTTCCAACTTTCCTGTGATTTTCCAACTTTTTTAGGATTTTCCAACTTTCCTGTGGGATCGATATCTAGGAATCCATTAGAGCCCTTTATTACTTGAAAGATACATATGCTTGTGTTGATATTAAAAGAGATTTGGTAGTTTAAAAAGCGTTTTAAAAGATAAATTATTTTTTAAGAAAGTATTTTTGTTGGGAGTATATTGCATATTTATTATAAATCTGCCTGCATCGAGATTTTGGTGGCTTTGAGTGGTGTAAACTTCATAAATATTTGCATATACAAATCTCATGTGAAGTTTTTTGCGTCGTTCCCTTGGAAGTAACTACACATGAGATTTTTATATGAAAATATTTATTCAAATATTTATTTTATTTTAAAAATATAAAAAAAAGAGTTTACAGTTTAATTTTAACATTTTCTTATTTTAGTGTGTTTGCTTATTTTTAATTACTTGTTTTATTTAGTTTATGCATAGTTTAAGATCTAAGAATTTAGTATCTTACAACTCTGAGTTATAAAGAACTATTAGAAAAATTTGAAAAAAAAAGAAAGTTTAGTCTAACAAAATGGCTTGCAATTTAAACAATGTTGGAAATGAAAAATGGACAACATCATAAAAAAAAAGAAAGTTTAGTCTAACAAAATGGCTTGGAATTTAAACAATGTTGGAAATGAAAAATGAACAACATCAGAGACTTTTAGAAGACTATGCAAATCATACAGCAGATGAAATTCATTTGAGTATCCAAAACCCTGTTGTAGCTGCCAATTCATTTGAACTTAAACCTGTTATTATCCATATAGTACCAAACAATTAGTTTCGAGGAACACCTACTGAAGATCCTAATTTACACCTTGCTAGATTTTTTAGAACTGTGTGATACATTTAAATATGATGGAGTGTTGAATGATGTTATCAGACTTAGACTTTTTTCCTTTTTCATTAAGGGATAAAGCTAAGATGTGATTAAACTCATTAGCACCTAGATCTATCAGAACATCAGGAGATTTATCACAAAAATTCTTATCTAAATATTTCTCATCTTGAAAAACTGCTGAGCTTAGAAATGATATCACATCTTTTTGTCAGTTTGAAGCGGGATCAATTAATGAAGCCTGGGAAAGATTTAAAGACCTGCTTAGAAACTGTTCACACCTTGCGCTGCAAAATTGGTTAATAATTCAAACTTTTTATAATGGGTTGGTTGGATCTCTTAGATCAATAATTGATGCTGCTGCTAGCAGGTCATTAATGTCAAAACCATTCGATGAAGCATATTTATTAATTGAAGAGATAGCTACTTTTTTAATGGCCCTCTCAAAGGGCAAATCCAAAAAGAGTAGCAAGTATTCATGATTCTGACACTATAATTATTTTAGCTCCCCAGATAGGTGCTATATCAAAGAAAATAGATTAATATGGAATGAATTATTTTCAAACAACACCTATGCTTGAAGAAAACTCATTGCATCAAATGATAGAATCTCAACCTTTTTATGAGACTGTAAATGCAATAAATAATTGTTCTAATAATTCTTATGCCAATTATTATAATCCTGGTTGGAAGAATCGTCCAAATTTTTATTAGAGTAACAATAACTCAAATGTTGCAAATCCACAATGGGGAAACAACACTAAGAACCCATTAGGAAACTCCAACAATCAAGGGAACCAATCTTTTAAACCTTATTACCCTCCAGGTTTTAATAATTTGCAGGGTAAGGAGAAAAAGTTATCAATGGAAGAATTGATATTGCAAACCGGTATTCAATTATAAAGTCAAAAAGCTGCTATAAGAAACATGAAAAATTAATTGGGATGTATTGCTACTACACTTAGTAATAGACCTCCATGAACATTGCCTAGTAATGTTGAAATAACTTCTAAAGATTAGAAAAAAGAGCAAATTAAAGCGATTCAACTGAGAAGTGGATAAGAATTAGAAAATAGAGTTCAACAAGAAGTTAAAGTTTAAAAAGATGAGGTGGAAAATGAAAAATCTGGTGAAGATTTTTATTTTGAGTCAGAAAATCCTATTAAGACAATGAAAATCACTGTAGAAAGACCACAACCTCAATTTCCTCAATGATTGAAGCAAAAACATAGAGATAATCAATTTTCAAAATTTTTGGAAAATTTTGAGGAAATTAATGATAAACATTCCATTTTGTTGAGGCTTTAGGACAAATGTCAAGCTATGTGAAGTTCATGAAGGATATACTTAATATGGAAAGGTAGTTTGTAGATAATGAGGTTGTTGCACTCAGTGAAAAGTGTAGCGTTATAATTAAGAAAAAGCTTCCTAAAAATATTAGGATTTTATGGAAAAAACTTTATGTGATTTAGAAGCCAGTATTAATTTTATGTCATTATCAATTTTTAGAAGGTTGGGCTTAGGATATATTTCACCTACAATTGTAACTCTACAGTTAGCTGATCATTCGATCACATATCCTAAAGGAGTTATAGAAGATATCTTGGTAAAAGTCGATAAGTTTATCTTTCCTATGGAATTTATTGTATTAGATATGGAGGAAGATAAAGAAATTTTTATCATTTTAGGATGACCATTCCTAGCCACTAGAAGAGCTTTGATAGATGTGTAGGAGAACTAACTATGAGAGTTAGTGAGCAAGTGGTTATATTTAATATTGAAAAATCAATGAGATACCCTGCAAAAGAGCAAGAGATTGAATACTTCAGAATAGATAGTAATGAATATTTAAGCCATGAATATTTCAAGAAAATTTTGAAAGATAATTTAAAAAAAACTATATGGAATATTAAGATGAGGATAGAATTTAAGATGAATCTATGGAAGTGAGTAAAGAGGATATGGATTATGTTCAAGAAAGATTTGAAATGTTAGATCCTACATAAAGTAACAAGAACTTGATTTCATCTATTGAGAAACCCCTTGAACTAAAATTGAAACGCTTCCTATACATTTGAATTATGCATTTTTAGGAGATTTATCAGCATTACCTGTTATGGTATCCTCAGAATTAACTCATATACAAGAACAACAGTTGTTAGAAATTTTGAAAAGATATAAGAAAGCTTTTGGATGGACATTAGCTGATATTGAAGGAATCAGTCATTAAAATTGTATGCATAGAATCTTATTAGAAGACCAACATGAACCAAGATTTGATCCTCAAAGGAGATTAAATCCTATGCTGAAAGAAGTAGTAAAGAATGAAATTCTAAAATGGTTAAATGTTGGAATAATATATCCTATTTCAGACAGTGCTTGGGTTAGTCCAATTCACTGTGTGCTTGGGTTAGTCCAATTCACTATGTTCTAAAGAAAGGAGGTGTGATTGTAGTAACAAATGATCATAATTTCAGACAGTGCTTGGGTTAGTCCAATTCACTGTGTGCTTGATTCACTATGTTTCAAAGAAAGGAGGTGTGACTGTAGTGACAAATAAGCTAACGAATTAATATCAACAAAATAAGTCACTGGATGAGGAATCTGCATAGATTATAGAAAATTAAATTCTACCACCAGGAAGGTTCGTTTTTCTTTACCCTTTTTTGACCAGATGTTGGATAGATTAGATGGGCATAAATATTTTTATTTTCTAGATGGATATACCGGTTATCATCAAATACCTATTGCTCCAGAGGATCAAAAGAAAATAACATTTACTAGTCATTATAGAGCTTTTCCTTTTCGAAAAATGTTGTTTTGATCATGCAATGCACCTGCAACATTTTAAAGATGTATAATGTCCATTTTCAGTGATTTATTTGAAAAAGGGATTGAAGTCTTTTTAAAATTTTTTTTTTGGTATTTGGAACTTCATTCTAAATATGTCTAAATCATTTAGAGAATGTTCTGGAATGTTGTAAAAAGACTAATCTCATATTGAACTGGGAAAAATATCAATTTATGGTTGCAGGAAGAATCGTGCTTGGAGATACAATTTTAGAAAATGGTGTGGAAGTAGATCCTACAAAAATACTTAGATCCTACAAAAATACTGTTTATATCAAACCTACCTCCACTTACCACAGTAAGAGAAGTTAGGAGTTTTTTAGGGCATGTTAGATTTTACAGGAGATATATTAAAGATTTTTCAAAAATTACTAAACCTTTATGCTACTTTCTAAAGAAAGATACAAAATTTGACTTTAATCAAGATTACCTTAAAATCTTTAAAATTACCTTAAAATCATTACCTTAAAATCTTTAAAACTTTAAAGGAAAAAATTGATCACTGCTCCTATAATTGCTTCACTTGATTGGGAGAAACCCTTTGAATTAATATGTGATGCTAGTGATTATGTAATTGAAGTTGTTTTAGGGCAGAGATATGATAAGATTTTTAAAATTATATACTATGCTAGTAAGACTCTTAATGATGATCAAATTAATTACACCACCATTGAAAGTGAGTTATTTGCTATTGGGTATGCTTTTGATAAGTTTAGATCATATCTGATTGGAGCTAAATGTGTTGTGCATACTGACCATTCGACTATTAAATATTTGATGCAGAAGAAGGATGTTAAACTAAGAATAATTAGATGAGTACTTCTAATGCAAGAGTTTGATTTTGTAGTAGTCGATAGGAAATTGATTGATAATCAAATTACTGATCATCTATTGAGGCTAGAATAAGAAGAAATACTGGATATGGAAAAATAGATTAATGAAACTTTTCCTGATGAATGACTTTATGCTATAAAAGGATGGGAAATACCTTGGTATGCTGATATTGTAAATTATATTTTTGGCGGTATTTTACCATATGGATTAACAAATAGTAGGAAAAGAAATTCATTCATGTTGCAAAATCATATTTTTGGGATGATCCTTATTTATATAAGCAATGTAAATATTTAATGTTGAGACGATGTGTATCTTCTAAAACAATTCATGAAATTACTCAAAAATGTCATGATTCTAAATTTGGAGGAGATTTTGGGAATGATAGAACTGTTCATAATTTTTTACAATCCAAATTTTATTGGCCTACTCTATTTAGAGATGTTCCTATATATATATTAACATGTGATTGGTGTCAGAGAGTAGGTAATATTTTAAGAAGAAATGAAATGCCTCTAAATTTTAATTTGGAAATTGAAATTTTTGATGCATGGTAATTGGCTTTATAGGACCATTTATACCCTCATTTTAGATTTTATGGGACCATTTAGGCCTTAATTTGGAAATTTATATATATTGCTTGTTGGTGATTATATGTCCAAATGGATTGAAGCTATTGCTTTACCTCGATGTGATGCTCAAAGTGTTTCAAAAATTTTTATTAAAAATATTATTACAAGAAATGTAATGCCAAAAGTAATCATTATCGATGGAGGATAAGGATCTCATTTTAGACATTTTAGAAATGCAGCAGTTGCAAGATTGGTGGAAAAATATAATATAATGCATAAAATTGCAACTGCTTATCATCCCCATACTAGTGGTTTAACAGAAGTATCTAATCGTAAAACTAAGAGTATTTTGTAAAAGAGTGTTAATCACAGTAAAATGGATTGGTCTACTAGATTAGATACTGCATTATGGGCATATAAGACAACTTATAAGATGCCTATAGGAATGTCCCCTTATAGATTACTTTTTGGGAAGACTTGTCACTTGCCAGTTGAATTGGAGCATAAAGCTTATTGGGCTATAAAAGAATTCAATTTCAAATTGAAAGAATATTTTAATTGAATGGGCTTGAGGAAATTAGGAATGAATCTTACGATAATGCGAGGATTTATAAGGAAAAGATGAAAGAATGACATTATCGGAAGATAATAAAAAGAGAATTTGAACTTGGACAGGAGGTTTTATTATACAGTACAAAATTGAAATTATTTCTTGGAAAATTGAATTCTTGGTGGAAAGGGCCATTAAGAGTTATAAAAGTCTATCCTTATGGGGTAGTTATTATTGAAGACCCCAAGACTGGAAGAATATTTAAAGTAAATGGGCATAGATTGAAATCATATTTTAATGGTCAAAGACCAGCTTTTAAAGTGACAGCAATGTTGGGTCACCCAGAACAAGACTAGGAATGTCGGGCTGACCACATTAAACCAAGTGCTTTGTGGGAGGCAACCCATTTGTATCGTTGTTTAGTTTATTTTTGAGTTTGATTAGTTGAAGTATTTCACGTATATTAATGTTTATGTCTTTATGTAGTTCATCTATTTGATAAAATCAAGGATTCAACACGTCGAATACTCAAGCAGAAGAGACTATTGCGCAGAGGCGTTAGGAAGTGCTTTATTACACTACTTCCATTGTTATTGTTCTTGTAGTAAAAGAACTTTATGCAAATATTCAAGGGATCAACCAAGGAATGATTTACGTGCGAGGTAGGTTTGTGCAATTAACTCCTTCAATAATAAACGAGATGTTTATGATTGAAAATGTGTTTATCTTCTAATATGCAAACTTTACCCCTACAAGAGAGAATATGAATGAACTCTACTGCTACCTTACAGATGAAGATGCTAGTTGGGAGACCAGAGATGTTGGAAATGTAAGTTTTCCTTTGTCATTTATAAATCCAGTTTCAAAAGCCTTGCACTTCTTTGTTGCATCAAAATTACTGCCTACCATGAAAATTAATAAGGTCATTAAGGAGAGTGTCATTCTGAACTATTGTATTCAAACTGGAAAACATATTGATCCTGGAGTTATTATTGTGAAATCAATTTTGGGTTTGATTGTGAATAGATCTGCAACTAAACTGGGACATTGGTCCACTACTTTTCTACTTTCTATTCAATCGCAAGTACCTTATGAAAGTTGGGAAAAAGTGCTACTTCCTTGGAAGCCGATGGATCCAGAAGTCTACTGTATTTGTATTGAAATGGGAGATGAAAATGATATGAATGTAATGATGGATCAAGAATCTTAGAATTCATCACCTATTCAACCCTACTACAACTCGAGTGCACTTTCAAAGAGGATCAAGAAGATAGAAAAAGATGTGCAGAATCTCATGCACGAGATTGGGAGTATTATTGAAATGTTGGATCACTTAGATTGGAGACTGAAGGAACATTTTGAATATACATGGCTTATTGAAGATGTATTGGTACGTATGTTTAAGAAACATGCTTGCATTGAGGAGGAAAATTCAACTGATGAATTTCCATTTTGACCCTTCTACAATATGTATGTGCACTACCAATTTATGGGAGATATCCAGGAGGATGATAGTGAAGAAGATGTTTGATCTTAATTTAAGCATGGAATGTTTTGTGTAGTACTATTTTTTTTAGTTTGTTGTGTTGGATTGCATTTCCTTTCTAATAAACAATATCTATGTTTATGTTTTGAATTTTGATATTTAGCTTTCTGTGTTAGGATGTTGGTTTGGTTTAGAACACTAAATTTAATGTTTGTTGGCTTGAAAAATGTTAGTTTGTAATAGCACAGATTTTATATATAAATGCTAGTTTTGTGTTGTTTGTGAAAATTATATGTTATTTTGATGTTTATATATGATTAGAAAGGTTTATTTAAGTCAAATAGAGGTTGACGTAAAGCAGTACGGAGCAGCAGATTTCTACAGAAACCAAAATCTAGAAAATTTGAGCTCTGACGCATGTTGCGCCAAGTCAAATAGAGGTTGACGTAAAGCAGTACGGAGCAGCAGATTTCTACAGAACAGCAACCAAAATCTAGAAAATTTGAGCTCTGACGCATGATGCGCCAGCTTACGGATCCTTGGCGCATGATGCTCCAAAGGTCCGAACACACTATATTGCCTAAAAAACCACAAAATCGCACTGACAAACTCCATTTTTGCTACATGAGTCATCTTCTACCTCAAGACCTTGTTCTAGGGCATCACATTATGGGAGAAAGAGAATGATTTAGAAGCTAAAAACTATAGATTTCATCTTCTCTTGACAAGAGCTTCGCCTTAACTTAGAAATTTTTAATTTTCACCATGGATTTTGGGAGATCTAAAAATTGGGATTTTTGATGAAAATATTTAAAAAAAAGTCATGGTGAAAAGTTTCTTACCAAATAACCTTGCTTGAGGAGTTAGATTTTAGATTTAGTAATTTAATGGGACTATATGTGGATTTTCATATCATTTTCAAATGGCTCCTTGAGTTAAGAGAGGAAAGTCGTCCGAGGACTTCGATGCACAAAGATTTTTTAGCTTCAAAGCCCAACATAGTTACAATACTCAGATCGAGACTAAGAGAATGATCCAAGAGCGGGTGCTTGTAAACCTGGGTGGAGAGGTCGAGAGACTGATTTTTATCAGGAATTGAGGAATTGGTAAAAATTCTGCTACTTCACTGCCGTAGCAATTGTCCCAATGGTTTGAGGGTTTTATGCAAACGTGAGATTCACTACTGAAGATCACATCCTAGTTAGAGGTAAACAATTTGACTTGACTACCGATCGGATCAATACTTTTTATGGTTTGAGGGTGTATTTTTGGATGAATACACTGCATTTGTGATAACAGATTCATCACTGGAGGAAGGGATTGCATTTTTGACTGATGGAAGAGGGGAATGAAAAATTAAGAATAATAATTAGTTAACTTCTTTGCTTCCATGTTAACTATTCAGTTAAAAATATGGCACCACTTCATTTCTGTCAGACTGTTGCCAACAAATCATTTGGCTGATGTTACTAAAGATAGAGCTATACTCAACTATTATATTTAGAACCTGAAGATAATTGATGTTGGTGCACTTATAGTTCAGCATGCTCGAAGTATTTTTGATAGTTCTACAGCTAGAGAATTGGAGTACCCTGCTTTGATTTTCACTCTATGTGAACAATCAGGAGTAGAATCCCATAGAAATGAAGAAAGATTACAGCCACAGAATCTGATGGGGTGACACATGATTCAAAGGATATAATAAATATTCAAACTCAGTTGGAAGAGATATGAGCAAGGAATGCATTTAATGATGAATGTCAGCAGAGGAGAGTTCAGCATGATATTGATTTTGAAAATTCCTTGGTACCTAATGTGAACTTTCCTGCTTGCCCAGTTTCACTCCCTATACTCCTATTCATGATGATGAAGATGAAGAAAAAGAAGAAGAACAAGAAGAATCAGAGGATGAAGAGGAAGGAGATGACAATTTATGTTTTATGAGTCTTGTTTAATTGTCTTGATGTTTGTCTTTTGTTTTTTTTTTTGGTATTCGGATGTACTTTTATTTGAAACTTGTTGTAGTAAAAGATTTTTTATGTTGTGTTGTGAACTGAATCTGTAATTGTAGACTTTCACTTTTTTCTGCATTTTTAGTAGTTTCAGTTTAGTTTTTCAGATTTTGTATTTATGCTTTTGAATACAAGTTTAAAAAATGTAAAAAAATACTTTTCCTTAAGTTGATTCAAGTGAAACTAGTTTTTTATTAGTGTATGCAGTTTTACAGTTAGTACCTACAGTATACTAGAGCCTAGTTTCATATTCAGAAATTTTCTACATGTCAGTTTTTATTTTTCATGCAGTTATTGTTTTCTTTCACCTATTAACTTTTATATTAAAAACATTTTTAAAATCACTTAAAAACTTATGTTTGGGGGTGGTGGCAACAAAAAGTTGAGGAGTTGCCTGTTGGAAGCTGTCGGTCGCCGAAATCGGAATCTCGTCTCCCGCTTCAAAAAGCATTTAATTTACATATACGTAAGTTTAAAAAAATATGAATCAAACTGATCCCATGTCATTCATAGTTTAAATGAAATAGCACTATACCTCAAACCCTATTTCTTTCCCGAAAGATAAACACAAGACTTGAGGGAGATGCTCGATCAAATAAACTAAGAAATATATGACATCCGTTTGGTCTGTGAAACCATTTTATTTGTAAGCCGACAAGTTCCCCTATTTAATACAAAAAGTTAAATAGGGTTTATATTAACCTGGTTTCAGAAAAGCTTCCTATAAGGGCACACTCGTATAATTAATTAAATCTTAAATGACCGGAGTCATTCAAGAAAACTCTCGATAAAAATCAGGAAATATTATCTTCAAAGAGATCAAAAGGATAGGACTTTTTCAATGAGATCAAACAAAGAGGTGTGAAAGGGGAATGACTTAAAATTTGGAACATTAATTGTGAAATTCAAAGGAGGAAGAACTAGGGGATGTCAGAACTAGGGGGAACTAGGGGATGTCATAAATCCGGAGGAGAATCTCGGTGACTTCCCAGTCTATCTTATTATTTGGCTTCAGTTTTGAGAAAATATTATTCAAGTGTTTCATCCGGCAAATTTTATTAATTAAGACTTACATTTATGTGAACCGCGTAACAAAGTTCTGAATGGATTTCATGTCGATGGTAGGATTTAGGTCGTAACAAACGACAACCTTGGAATTCTAAGACGAGCTAGGGCTTATATTGTATAGCAGAACCATACAAAGATCTAAAGATGAAGATCTAAAGATGAATTGAGAATTTATGTTGCATAAGCAAACAACCTCAAAGTCCCACAATGCTAGCTCCTCTTGCTGATGAAGACGATCGTACTTCCCACAATGCTAGCTCCAAGCTCCTCGTCATGACGAGTTTAAGTTTTCTGATGTGTCAGATTATGATGTCAAATCAAATGTTCCTATGGTTATGGTTCTTTAAATATTATGGGATATGTTAAAGATGATTAGAGCAACACCGGTTAGGATCCTACAGTTCCCTCATTCTGGTACCACTATTTTTTTTCAGATTCACTTAGTCCAAATGAATTTACTAAACTCAACTTAATGAATTTCATACTTTCATTTAGACTGTGGGAAATCTTGTTAGCAACCGTAGGTTACCTCCTCTGAGTGATTCCCTGTCATATGATAGAGATGTCTTAATTTAGTTGCAATTGTTGTTTTGTGATGTTTTTGATTAAATTTGGAGTTGTCTTATATTTTGAATTTCATAGCGGTGAATTTTATCTTGATTGATTTTAGTTTTTGTTTTGGTTTTGGTTTTCTAGCTATCCTAGTAGTTTTGGTTTTCATGCAGGGTTGTATTATTGTTTAACATGCAAGCTTGAGACAAGAAATCCTAGCAGTTTTGGTTTTCATGCAGGGTGGTATTACATGCAGGGTTGTATTATTGTTTAACATGCAAGCTTGAGACAAGAAGTATAGAAAGCTAAATGCATTAATTTAAAAGCATACCTGTCGATTCTTCTTATTCCATCACCTGAAAGGTCAGTGCTTGCAAGTCATGTATATAATTTTGCAAGGAATTTAAATTGCAAGAGTAGATGAAGGTTTAGCTACAAAACCCCAAGTTATGGTTTTATTGAATCTCAGAAGATCCTAGTAGATGATTTTAGAACAAAATATGGCAAGTCTAATTTGCTCTTCAGAATTTCCAATAGATTTCAAAATGCTCGAGCCATGACCCTGAACCACTTTGAAGATCTCTTCAAATATTCTGAGTTAATTTTGGACTTATCATTTTGTTTCATTAATCATCCAAGTTTGAAGTGTGACTACCCCGTTGCTCAGTGAAACTTTACAATTTAATTATCTTGAAGATAGGATACCCAGTTAATCGATTAATGTTTCATTTAAGAGTTATGTGAGTGGGTGCAGTTAAGGCAAGTTTAATTCATTTTAAGATTGGGTGTCCATAATTAAAGGCAGGCTTGTAGTGTTTAAGGAACTTAATCACCATCATGTTATATTCTAAATCCGATCAATTGAGTGTAGACATCAAGCCTATGTCACTACTAAGCCTTTAATAATCATAATATGTGGAATGGTGATTATCAAAATTTTGATTTAAGTGACATACATCCTTATGGAATGATCTGATCATCCTCAACTTTGGGCTTAATAAAAGTTAATTATCATCTTTTCTATCTTAAGCCCATTACTTAAGATCATTTGATCTTAACTGACTTCTAAGTCATGAAGATTAGGAGAATTATGATCTTGTTGATGTCGTACAAAGGTGGTGAGTGGGTTTCTACCATTTAATCTCATTGTTTTTCAATCATCCAAACATGTTTTTTAAGATTAAAATCTTCCCATTAACCCTTGGTTATTCCTAATTTTTTATTAAGGCACCAAAGTCTAAAGGACTATTTTGCCCTTGGGGTACTTCACCTCATAACTCATTAAACATAACTCAAATGACTTTAGCATTTAGAGTGTCATATCCATGAGGCCATTACAATATTAGAGGAGAGTATGTGGGAATCTTAAAATTTAATTTAATTTATTTATCTATTTAAATTCAGAAAATAAGATTTTCAAAAATTGAAAAGGATTTTCAAAAATTGATTTATTTAAATTTCCAAAATAATTTTTTTTTTATTTATGAGAAAATTACTAGAGGTTTCCCTAGATTAGAGAAATACTTACGCAAAATTTCATGATTTTTTGAATTAAATTTTTATTATTATTATTTAATTTTGGATCAATTTCAATGATTAATTTAAATGAAAAATAATATTTTAATTACTAAAATTATTTTTATATTTTAATTAGACCTCTCTGAGTTCAGAAAACTCAGAGAATCAAATTTTGTATTTTTTATGATCTTTAATTTGTTTATTATAATTATTCTAATGGGAAAATAAAGAAAATCCACTTTTAGGTTTTTAAGATTTATTTTTAACTTAGAAAAATTAGGAAAAATATTTTCATGAGTCCCAAGTGACCAGAGAGTAATTAGGCATATTTTGAAATATTTTGATATTTTTTGGATTTTTTAATTATTTTTAAATTCAAAATAAGGCTCAATAATTAAGTATTTTTTAAAGAATGATTTTTATTTTTCCCAAGTGCCTCTTATTTGAAGGAACTCAGAAACCACTTTTCACAATTTTCCCAAGTGTATTTAATTTTTTTAATTGTTTTTGTACAAAAATACAAGGTTTCTTAGGAATCAACTTTAATAATCAAACTTAATCAAATAATTTTCAATTTTATATAGTGGATAAACAAAATTTTTATTAACAACGTTGAATTAATTTTGTCAATTTATGATAAGTATATAATTACATAAATTAACATAAGATATATAAACTTAAGTAAATATAAAAATTTACAAAATTATTCAAGCCATCATGGTATTTTTTTCTAAACTTCTTTGATCATAGAAAACTTACTAAAATTATTCCCATAATTTTCCAAGTGATCTTTAATTTTTATAATTAAAATAAGCCAAAATGGTCACCTTAGAATAAAAATTAAGGTTAGAAGCATAGAGATGTCCTCTAACCTTAGAAAAATCAAAGGACACAGTCTATGTAATGAAGAACAAACCCTTAAAATCTCAAGTCATGGTGAGAAACGTTTGATCATAATGAATTAAAATACTCCAGAGGGTATGTAATTAATTATAAATGAGGGAAGAAGAAAATAATTTTTATTTTTAGTCCACATTTTTCTCCTATGTTCACTGAGCAAGAGAGTATTTTTTTTATGATTTTTCTATGCAAAGTTATGAATTTTTAAAGATCAGGCATTAAAATAAATCAAAAAATCCTCTCATTTTTCTACTTATCCACGAGGCGCCACCTCAACCTCGTCCGCTCTGAAGTCTCCATGTGGCGCTTTGCCATTTGAATCTGCCAGCCACGTAGCCACCTCGTCAGCCCACCTTTTCTCACCGTCCGCTTGTCTGGCTTGATCTCATATGTCCTGGGAATAAACGCACGATCAAACGGCTCTTAGTCATCTTCCCAAAATGACCCAACCCATGAACCGTTCAACTTAAAACTTTAAGATCTCAATCTAAACTCAGCCAAATCACATGGGGTTTATTTCTAAAGCCTTCATCTACTCAAGACAAACCTATTTATAGGTTAATCAAGTATGAAATCAAGTAATTACAAATTGAGAGTTAAAATAAGCTCAGGTTAGGGTTAGAGTTCAATACCTCTGTCTGAGAGGGGAATCCTCAATCAAAAGGTTGTGGTAGCTTTGTTTGAGTCCAAAGAACCTTTAAATGAAGTCCTAAGCCCTGGTGAATTGTCTAGGTATGATTTTGATCAAGGTGGATTTCAGGTGGCGGTCTAGAGCTAACTTAGGGGCTATTTCAAAAGGTGGTTTGGTTGGGAATCAACTCTTCTTGCCCTAGGGATGGTATGTACACAATTAATTTGAGATTGGTAGATTGTGGATAGATGTCCTGATTTTTGCTGAAAGTTTGAGCTCAAAAATTGGGCTTTCATAGTGGGAATCAGAGGAGGAAGATGGTTGGATTGAACTTAGGGATGCTTGGAGAATCTCTTGTGCAATTTGAGCAGAGTTTCCCAAAGCATTTAGAACTCTCTTTTCTTTGGCCATGGATGGGCTAATTAAATAAAAGATCTTGGGTTGGCCACCATGGCCAATTGATGGGTTCAAAGAGTTGCTTAGGTGGAGGACTGAGGAGCTCTAAAGAGCCATTAGGATGAGCTGGCCTCTAGGGTTGAAATTAGGTTTGATTTAAGGGTGGTGGCCCTTAATTTTGGATTTTCCAACCACTAGATCAGCCTGCCAGGGCAGGGGAGGTAGTTAGGTGGTCAGGTGAGCCAGCGGGAGGTTTAATTATAGTTAGCCCTCAATGGCAAGTAATGATGGAGGAGATTTCTTGGTTAAGGCCCAAAAATTGGATAAGATCCCTTAAATTATGCGACCCTTGGTGAATAGCTCACTTGGGTGGTTTAAGTAGATTTAGTTTGGTCCATAGAGTGTGATAAGTGGTTGTGGTAACATCAATTTGGTGACTTTGGCATGGCTAAATTAATTTTAGTGAAGGGGTTCAATTTGGGTCAAAATGGCTAGAAGTTGAGTTTAGGTTAGGCTAGCCATGACATTAAGCTCAATTTATTGCTCAATATTATGAAGATGATTATCATGAGGATTTTAGAAAATTTTTGGAGTGACTTTGAATCGCTTTAGAGGTTCAATTAGAAGGATTTTGGGAATTTGTTCAATTTGGGTGTGCTTGGGTTAGATTTGGGTTTAGGTTAGGCTAAGGTTGTGCTAAGCCAAAGTTGATGGTTGAAAATGGTCTATAAGAATATCATGAAGAGTTCTCAACATTAATTGGGTATCAATTTTGGGGTTGGGGCATTCAATTTGGTGGAATTTGGAGACATAGCCAATTTGGGAAAAATTTGGTGATTTTTTACTTAGGTTAAAATTGAGTGAAATTGAGGCTTGTACATGGCCAATTAAAGGTCCAATTTGTTGTCTAGGATTGTTATGGAGAGTTTAGGATTTAAATTAGGGCAAATTTAATCGGTTATGGGGTTCAATTTGGTGGGGATAAGTCATATGGTCAAAATTGGGTGTTTGAATTGGATCAAAATTGAGCTCAAAGCATGGATCAGGCATGGACCAATCAAGCTTTTATTTGGTTTATATTGGTCATTTGAAAGGTTAATTTGAGTTTAGAATTGAAATTGGGGTGGATTGGGGCCAAATTGATAGACATTTAAGGTGAATTCGGGGAAATTGGGTCTTTAAAGGCAATTTGGGGGTTTTGATCAAATTGGTCAAATTGGTCAAATTGGATTCAATTAAAGAGTCCAAATTGGTTTTGGAGATATTTGAAGTGATTTTGAATATTTTTTGGGAAATCTTTTGCCACTAACGATATTTTTGTAATTTTGGCAAATTTGACTGTATTTTGGTAAATTTGGAAATTTTGGGTGTGTTTGGGCAATTTTGGGTATTTTGAAAGGGTTTGAATGATTTTTGAACAAATTTGGGTATTTTGGGTGAAATTGAGAATTTTGGCCAAATTTAGGGTTTCGGGTGTTTAGGTAATTTAGGTGGATTTGGAGGCAAAAGACCAAGTTAGATATTTTGGTAGATTTGGGGTACCAACCACCTTATATGAGTTGTGGACTAAAGAAATCCCCATTTGGGTCCTCTATGTAACTCTATGTACTGATCTTAGCTAAACACTAGCCTAGAGCTAGTGGGTTCTACGGGACCATCCACATGAGTCTCACAAAAGATCAAGGGATCAAATTCAACAATTTTTTGTTTAGGGTTGCAAGTGAATATAGGTGATAGTGAGTGTAAGTGAGTAAACTAGCTCCAGACCAACACTCAGGGTTAGCCATAAGGTCAAGCAGTCCTATGGGGACTCTCCTTTAGCTCCCGTATAGTAGCCCCACCTACTAAGTTCTAGAGGTTATGACAAATATGTGGAACTTCAAGTTGAGCAACGAAGAGTTTAGAGTTTCTAAGTGTGAGGGTTCCTTTTCTGGTTTTTAAGGAATAGTCATCAGGAAATCCCTATGGCTAGACCCTAAGTTACCAAAGAGGGAAAACTAAACCTAAACAAAAGTGGTCAACAAATGGACCTCCAATAGGTGTGGTGTGCTGAGCAGGCACAACGCGCGTATTGGCATTGACCGACGAGATCAACAAAACCAACACAGACTTCTGAGTCGATAGATCTGGAAAGAATTGCAGGATCAAGTGGTAGTTATTTTTGCTAGGAAATTAGTAAGTGAATATCCAATTGAAATCAAGGAGTTGGAACTCTCGCTAAGGTTGGAACTCTTGCTAAGGATTGGAGAGTGGGTTCCAAATTATCAAGTTTCAGGTGTTTTCAAAGGATGAGAATCAGTATTTAGGTGTTGACCACGAGATGGAAATTGAAATTTAGGTATCAATCCCTAAAATGAGAGTCAAAATTTAGATACTGACCTCGAAAGGAGGGAATCAAAATTTAAGTACTGATCCAAAAATGGAAATTGAAATTTAGGTATTAATATCAGAAAGAGAGTCAGAATTTTGGTACTGACTCCGAGATGAAAATTGAAATTTAGGTATCAATCCCAAAAGAGAGTAAGAATTTAGGTACCGACCTCGAAAGGAGGGAATTAGAATTTAGGTACTAACCATGAAATGGGAATTGAAATTTAGGTATCAATCCAGAAAGAGAGAGTTGGAATTTAGGTACCGACCTCAAAAGGAGGGAATCAAAATTTAGGTACTGACCCCGAGATGGGTATTGAATTTTAGGTATCAATCCCGAAAGAGAGTCAGAATTTAGGTACGTACCTTGAAAGATAGGAATCAGAATTCATGTGTTGATCCCGAAATGAGAATTGAAATTTAGGTATCAATCTTGAAAGAGAGAGTCAGAATTTAGGTACCGACCTCGAAAGGAGCGAATCAGAATTTAGGTACTGACCCCAAAATGGGAAATAAAATTTAGGTATCAATTTTGAAAGAGAGAGTCAGAAGTTAGGTACTGACCTGAAAAGGAGGGAATCAAAATTTAGGTACTGACCCCGATATGAGAATTGAAATTTAGGTATCAATCCTGAAAGAGAGAGTCAGAATTTAGGTATCAACCTCAAAAGATTAGAATCAGAATTTTGGTACTGATCCCAAAATGAGAATTGAAATTTAGCTATTAATCTCAGAAAGAGAGTCAGAATTTAGGTACCGACCTCAAAAAATATTAATCAGAATTTAGGTATTTGTCCCGAAATAGAAATTAAAACATACGGGAGAATTTGTAGTGTTGAATTCATAAATATGTTTCATGTGATAAGCTTAACATTGGTGAGGATGATATGTGGAATTCTGTGAGATTTTGCATAGAATGTAAAATTTCGTAGGGGTTGTTAAGAGAATTAGTGCAGACAAGGACAATCGGGCTGCACAAGAAAAGAGTAAGAGACCTCAAAATCGAGAGAATCAACTCAACAGATTTATTTTCTTTTCATGTTTTTTTTTCACATTTAATTATCAAAACATATTTTCAAAATTCAATTTTTGTTGGTTGATTTTTTTTAAAAGAGTAGTTTGTTTGAATTTTATTATCATCAAGTTTTTATTGTTTTGTTCTTCGTTCATTGTAATTCGGAACCAACGTATAGTTTTGTGGCTCTTTATCCATCGCACAAAAGGTAAATTGAGCAAACAAACTAAATTCTGAAGGAGATTTCATTAGTCTACTTCATATAGGTGTTACAAATTGAACATAGGTCAAAGCATCAAAAGGTACAATATGTTGAACGCATCAAAAGTACACTTGAAAATATCTCATGTTGGGTACATATCACAAGCTGAGCATATTTGATACATATATCATCATATCTACTATGCCAAAACTCCGTACAAAAAGGTATCCCCTCACTGTCCATCCTCGATCTTGAGGACAAGTAATATTTTAAGTTTGGGGGATTTTGATACACCTAAAATATATAGTATTTTTAGACACATTTTTATACTTGTTTTTGAGATATTGCACTTTAATGGAAGGCATTTGGGTGTTTTTCTTTAAAGTACAAGTAAAAAGGTAAAAAATGCTAAAAGGAGTGAAAAAGGATCAAATTTGGAGCAAAAATGTAAAAATGGTGCAAAAGAGGTTTGGCGCCTAAACGCCGGTGAAACCGAGAAGGCCTCGTCTAAGCGCTAGAGACCTCCCGCTTAAGCGTCAGAGGCAGTTATTTGATGGTTTAGTTCATTTTACTGAATTTTGAAGGGACATTTGAGGCACCTATTGGCCAAAGATGGTGGTTATGAACACTAGAAACGAAAATCTGATTAAAAGACTTGTGCAAGGAGGCATCCTTTGGAGAATACATCAAATTTGGACACATTTTGAAGAGTTACCAAGACACCTCTTGGAAATTTATAAAAGAAGGAAGTTGAAACTTTTAGAAGTGTGCTTGAAAAGGGGCAATTCTAAGAAGTTCTCAAAAAGGGGGAGTTCTGAGAAGTTCTGAAAAAGGGGGAGTCTTAAGAAGATCTTTTGGAGATATTTTCATGCACCATAAATTTACTTTATCCTTTTTGTTTTTAATTTTATTGTGATTGTGAGAGTTAAGAGTGAGAGTTAAGAGTGTTATAAAAGAGAAGAGAATCAAAGGAACTTCAAGAGTTTGGTGGAGGATTTGACATAAGTTTTTATCATTATTTTTAAACTGCTTTTGGTTTTAATCGAGACTACTTGTTGGTTTGACAATTATTTCTACTTTCAAACTAAAGTGTGGTTTTGTTTTCTCCATGGATTCTGAGTAGTTTTCTTTATCTTTCTCATTAAAATGATAAGTAATTAAAGTGTTGGATGGAAGTTGTGGAGAGCATTATTCATTAATGTTAGAAGAAGTTGTGATGATTTAATTCCATGTATTTCATTTACTTCTTGATCTGGCCTATCTAGATGTTAAAATTTATTGTGAGAACATGTAAGAATTGGGCTGGTATTGTCTCAATCAACAATTGAAAGTGTCACATGAGGTTGTATGAATGAGAATGTAGTTCATATGATTGAGTGTAAAGCCCCCAACTTGGTTTATTGTTTTAGGTTCTGATACGAGATGTTAGCCCCTAGGTGGTGGGAATCAAGGGAACCATAGTTTAAGTAATTGTCTTTTTTAAATAGAAAGTTTGTTGATCAATAGTGCATATTGTAAATTTTCCCTGTGGGTTCGATATTCAAGTTTTAATCAAAAAGTCCTATATTACTTGATAATGATATGTATACTTACCTAGTATCCCAATATATATATATATATATATTAAAAAGTTAAATTCTTATTTTCTCCAGGATCAATTTTTTGGTACTGTTGCAAAGTAAGGAAATCTAAGTGAAAAATATAATCAAGGACATTGTTATATTGTTGCATATAAACAGTCGGGATCAAATTTTTAGCGTCATTGCTGGGGAATTGTTTGAAAGAAAATTTCTAATTTACTTTCTAATGTACAGTCTTATTTAAACTTTAAGAGTTATTGTAAGAATATGTTATCATAGTATTTTCTTTTTGTGTATTTTATTTTTTTCATGTTAGTGTATGCATAGTTCATGTTTTGAAGGACTAGTGCCCTACGATTCTGAAATAGAAAGAACTCTTAAAAAAATTAGAAAAAGCAAAAAAAATTAATAATTTTGAAAAATAAAAAAATTATATATCAAAACACTAAAAAGAATTGAATTTTACTTACTATTAAAACATTAGTAGTTTAAGTAATTGTCTTTTTAAAGGACCTTTACGAGATTACGTCAATCCTATGGTAGATGAACTTCATTGTAGTATTCAAAAACCTTTGTAGTTGCTAATTATACGTATACTTATGTAGTATCCCAATATATATATATCAAATAATCAGTTTGGGGATTTAAATATGATAGTGTATCAGATGATGTCATAAGACTTAGGTTATTTCCTTTCTCACTAAGGGATAGAGCTAAGATGTGATTACATTTGTTAGCACCTAGATCTATCAGAATTTTGAGCTATTTAGCACAAAAATTCCTTGCTAAATATTTTCCACCATAAAAAACTGTAAAGCTTAGAAATGATATTACATCTTTTAATCAGTTTAAAGGGGAATCTATTTATGAAGCATGGGAATGATTTAAAGAACTCTTAAGAAAGTTTCCACACCATGCTATACCAGATTGGTTA
>NW_018165647.1:424687-427382 GCF_001263595.1 Phalaenopsis equestris
TTTATAATTGATTAGTTGAATCTCTTAGATCTATTATCGATGTCGCTGCTGGTAGTTCATTGATGTCAAAACTATTTCATGATGCTTATGCTTTAATTGAAGAAATGGCTACCAATAATTTTCAATGGACTTCAGAGAGGGTGAATCCATAGAAAGTAGCCAATATTCATGAATCTGATGCATTTATTATGTTATCAAATCAAGTTGCTGCAATTTCAAGGAAGTTAGACCAATTTGGAATGAATTTTTCTCAACCAATTCCTATGATTCAGGAGAATTCAGTAGGCTAAATGGTAGATTCTCAAGCACCATTAGAAACTTAGAATGTCATAAATAATATGCAGAATAACCCATATTCAAATTATTATAACCTAGGTTGGAAGAACCATCCCAACTTTAATTGGAATAAGACTATGGGTAGTAATAATCAGCAATTGGGGAACAATCAAGTAAACCCATTGGGAAATTGGAAAAACCAAAGGAATAATAATTATAGTTCTACTTATCCTCCAGGTTTCAAAAGTAATCCACAATTTAAAGAGAAGAAGTTATCTATAGAAGAAATGGTGTACAAATAAGAAATCAGTTACAAAGGAAAGGACCTACAATTAGAAATATTGAGAATCAATTTGGATAAATCACAAATTCATTAAGTAATAGATCCCAAGGAACACTTCTTAATAATATTGAAACAAATCCAAAAAACCAGAATAAAGAGAGAGTAAAAGCCGTTCAACTTAGAAGCCGAAGAGAGTTGAAAGGTAAGGTTCAAAAAGAAATTGAAATAGAGAGAAGAAATTGAAGAATCAAAAGAGGATGCTCCAAAAGATTCTGAAAGACCTATTTCTCCGCTGAAAATTGATTTGGAAAAAACATCACCTCCATTTCCTTAGAGACTTTGTCAACAAAAGTTGGTTAAGTAATTTTCAAAACTTCTGGAAATTTTTAAGAAGCTTACATTTAATATTCCATTTGCTAAAGCCTACGAACAGATGCCAAGCTATGTAAATTTTATGAAGGATATTCTCAATAGGAAAGGAAGTTTTAAGATAATGAGATTATTACACTTAGTGGGGAGTGCAGTGCTATAATTCAGAAAAAGCTTTGTGAAAAGCTTAAAGATCCTGGTAGCTTTACTATTCCGTGTGTGGTAGGAGATAGATTTTATGGGAAAGCTTTATGTGATTTAGGTGCAAGCATTAACCTAATTCCATTATCAATATTTAAAATATTGGGATTAGGAGAAATAACCCCTACTACTGTAACTCTGCAGTTAGCAGATTGTTCAATAATGTACCCCAAAGGAGTTATAGAAGATGTCCTAGTGAAAGTGGATCAATTTATCTTTTCAGTTGATTTCATTGTGTTGGATATGGAGGAAGATAAAGAGATACCTATCATTTTGGGGTGACCTTTCCTAGCTATAGGAAAAGCCCTGATATATGTGCAGAAAGGGGAATTAACTATGCCCGTTAATGATCAAATTGTTACTTTTAACATTTCAAGATCAATGAAGTATCCTGCAAAAGGTAAAGATGATGAATGTTATAGAATGGATGTTATAAGATATCTAAGTGAATGCCACTTCAAAACTAATTATGAACAAAAAAGTTGAAGCAGAAGATTTGGAACACAAGCAAGAAGAGGAATTGTATCAATGTGAAGATCTTTTTAAGGAATATTCAAACTATGTTCGAGAAAGTTTCAAAATTTTGGACACAATCAAAAAAGATAAATCATATTGTCCATCAATAGAAAAACCTCCAGAACATGAGTTGAAATTACTTCCTGGTCATTTAAAATACACCTTTTTAGGTGATTCTTCTACTTTACCAATTATAATTTCCTGAAAGTTAAAGATGGAAGAAGAAGAAAGATTGATGAAAGTTTTGAAAAATTTTAAGAAAGCCTTTGGTTGGAAAATATTTGATATTAAGGGAATAAGCCCTTCAATTTGTATGCATAAAACTCATATGGAAGAGAACTACAAACCCAGGGCTGATTCTCAAAGGAGATTGAATCCTGTTATGAAACAAGTTGTTAAGAAAGAAATATTAAAGTGGTTAGATGCTAGAATTATCTACTCTATTTCAGATAGTGCATGGGCTAGTCTAATTCACTGTGTTCCTAAGAAAGGAAGAGTAACTATGACTGTGAATGAACATAATGAATTAATACCTACTAGATAAGTCACAGGGTGGCGAATATGCATTTATTATAGAAAATTAAATCTTGCCACTAGGAAAGATCATTTTCCACTACCCTTTCTACATCAAATGTTGGATAGACTAACTGGGAATAAATTCTTTTGTTTTCTGAATGGATATACGGGTTACCAAATTCAAATAACTCCTGAGGATCAATAGAAAAAAACATTTACAAGTCCTTATGGTACATTTTCTTTTAGAAGAATCCCCTTTGGTTTATGTAATGCCCTTGCTACATTTCAAAGAAGTATCATGGTAATTTTTTGTGATTTAATTGAAAAGGGATTGAAGTCTTTATGGGTGATTTTTTAGTGTTCGGAACTTCATTTGACTCGTGTTTAGAACAATTATCAAAAGTACTTACACAAAGTCCTTAAGCACTGTGAAGAAACTAATTTAGTCCTTAATTGGGAAAAATGCCAATTTATGGTAGCAGAAGGAATTGTATTAGGTCATCAAATATCAGAAAATGGTATGAAAAAAAAATG
>NW_018165647.1:427780-433070 GCF_001263595.1 Phalaenopsis equestris
AAACTCAAATTAATTATACAACAACTAAAAAAGAGTTATTAGCAATAGTATATGCTTTTGATAAATTTAGATCATATTTAATTTGAACTCATTGTGTAGTGCATACAGTTCATTCTGTTATTAAGTACTTAATGAAGAAGAAGGATGTTAAACCAAGACTTATAAGATGGATTCTTCTTTTCCAAGAGTTTAACTTTGAAATAGTAGATATAAAGGGGACTAAAAATCAAATTACTGATCATTTGTCCAGACTTGAGTTAGAAAAACAACTATATTTTGAAAAAGAAAAAGAAATTAATGAACATTTTCCAAATGAAAAACTATTCAATATTAATGAGTGGCATGCTTTGTGGTATGTCGACATTGTGAACTTTCTTTTTAGTGATATTACAACCTATGGAATGACATACCAACATAAGGAAATTTATTTCTGAAGCTAAAACTTTTTTTTGGGATGACACATTTTTATGTAAATAAGGAAAGGATCTGATTATTCGAAGATGTGTACCTTTAGAAGAAACTTATGAAATTATCCAAAAATGTCATAATTTTGATTTTGGGGGACATTTTGGTGTTGATAAAACAGCATACAAAATTTTATAATCTGGATTTAATTAGCCTACAGTCTTTAGAGATTTTAATGCTCATATCAAAACTTGTGAAAGATGTCAACGAGTAGGCAATATTTCTAGAAGAAACGAGATGCCCTCAATTATATGCTAGAAGTTGAAATATTTGATGTTTGGGGATTATATATATGTTAGTTGTTGACTATGTATCCAAATGAATAGAAGTTGTTGCTTTACCTCGATGCGATACTAAAAGTGTTGCAAAATTTTTGAAAATAAACATATTTTGTAGATTTGAGATGTCGAGAGTTATCATAACTGATGGGTGAAGTCATTTCAAAAATGCCATAATGGAGAAATTATTAAAGAAATATCATAGAAATCATAGTTACTGCTTATCATCCTCAGACAAGGGGTTTGGTTGAATTACCCAATCATGAAATTAAAACAATTATGGAAAAATATGTGAATCCAACAAAAATGGATTGGACAGTCAAACTTGATTATGCTTTGTGGGCTTATAGAACTGCATACATAATTCTTATAGGAATGTCCCCATATTATACTTGGGCATAAAATTTTTGAAAATGCCATGGAAGTAGATTCTGCAAAATTACAAGTTATTAAAAAATTACGACCTCCTATTACGGTTAGAGGGGTAAGAAGTTTTCTAGGACCTGTTGGCTTACAGGCATTACATAAAAAAATTTTAAAAATAAGTAAGCTATTATGCCAACTTTTAGAAAAAGATACCAAATTTGATTTTAATGAGGAATGCATAAAAGAATTTTAATTATTGAAAGAAAAATTAATCACCGCACCTATAATATTCCCACCTGATTGGAAGAAACTATTGGCGGAATAACACAGAGAGAATATTCTCCTGCGCTAAAATGGTTTTTTTTTTTAATTTTTTGTTCCACACGTGGTGTCATTTAAACTAATATATTATGCTAGTAAAACTCTAAACGATGCTCAAATTAACTACACTACTACTAACACTACTACTGAAAGAGAGTTATTAGCTATTGTTAATGCCTTTGATAAATTTAGACCTTACTTTGATTGGAACCAAATGTATAGTGCATACAGATCATTTTGCAATCAAATCAAATACTAGATGTACAAGAAGGATGTTAAACCAAAATTAATTATATGGATACTTCTATTACAAGAATTCAATTTTATTATAGTTGATAGAAAGGGAAATGATAACAAAATAGCTGATCATTTGTCTAGACTAGAAAAAGAAATATCAAGTAATTTTGTAAATGAAATTTTAGAAAATTTCCCAGATGAACAATTATATAATATTGATGAAATAAATATACCGTGGTATGTCTATGTAGTAAATTATATTGTAAGTGATATTTTACCACCAGATTTTAAGAATCAGCAATTAAAGAAAGTTATATATGATTCAAAATTCTATTTTTGGGATGACACATATTTATATAAACAATGTAAAGATCTAATTATTAAAAGGTGTGTGCCTTATGAAGAATCTCAATTAATAATTGAAAGATGTCATGATTCTAAATTTAGAGGATATTTTGGAACAAATAGAGCATATAAAATTTTGCAAGTTGGATTTTATTGGTATACTCTTTTTAGAGATGTTAATGAATATATTAAAACATGCGATTGATGTCAGCGAGTAGGAATTATTTTTTGGAAAAATGAAATGCCTCTAAATTACACAATGGAAGTTGAAATTCCTGATGTGTGGGGAATAGATTTTATGGGACCATTTATGCCTTCATTTGGAAATTTATATATATTACTTGTTGTTGATTATATTTCCAAATCGGTTGAAGTTGTTCTTGTACCAAAATGTGATGCTCGGAGTGTTCTAAGTTTTTAAATAAAAATATTTTTATAAGATATGGAATGTCGAGAGTATATATTACTGATGGTGGATCTCATTTTAGGAATAAGAGAATCGAGAAATTGATTAAAAAATATGATATTATGCATAGATTCTCTACTACTTGTCATCCTCAAACTAGCGGTCTAGTAGAGATATCAAATCGTGAAATAAAATAAATTTTAGAAAATGTTGTAAACCCTTATAAATTGGATTGGTCTACTAGATTAGATGCTGCATTATGGGCATACATAACTGCTTATAAGACTCCTATTGGAATGTCTCCATATAGACTTATTTTTGGAAAAAACATGCCACTGACTAGTAGAATTGGAGCATAAAGCGTTTTGGGCTATTAACAAATTTAATTTTAATCTAAAAGATGCTGGTAAGAAAAGATTATTGCAACTCAATGAACTTGAGGAGATTAGAAATGAAACATATGATAATGCAAAAATCTATAAAGAGAAAATGAAAATATGGCATGATCAAAAGATTATTAAAAAGAAGTTCAAACCTGGACAAGAAGTTTTATTATATAATATATGATTGAGATTATTTTCAAGAAAACTAAAATCCAGATGGTTAAGATAATTTAAAGTAATTAAAGTCTATCATTATGGAATTGTTGTTATTAAAGATCCTAAAACTAGAAAGATATTTAAAGTTAATAGGAATAGATTGAAAATTATTATGAAGGACACATGTCATAATTTAAAGAAGTTTTGATGTTAAGTCATTCTGATTAAACAATGGTATGTTGGGTTGAAAAAGTTAAACCAAGCGGTTTGTGGGAGGCAAACCATATATAAATCTATATCATATATAAATCTAGGCAACCCATATATAAATCTATATATCTACATATTACTATTTTGTTTAATAAGTGTTTTTAGGAAATAATAATATTTTTGAGTCCTAACAATTTTATATAAACATAAATTAAGACAAATATTGATATTGGAGAAAATTTTGGAATCAAATTGAACAAAAAAAAATAAAAGACGTGATTTTGGCCTCCGGCACCGACGGTGCTCGCCTGTATAGACCATGGCGCCGACAGCGCCATCGGGACCGCTGATGGCGTACCAAGCAGTTTCGCGCGTTCAGTGCTAATGCAGCGGACTTTCGCGAGATTACGCTACTAAATAATCACCAAGAGGTGTTTTTAAAGGTCTAAAAACTATCTTGGACAACCAGAAACTTCCTAATTTGAATTCTATAGCTTCCAATTCTAGAAATACTTCAAGGTATGGAGAATTTAAAAATCCGGGTGGAGAAGTCGAAAGAATAATCAATGCTCGGTAGTGGGAGAATTTTTGTTACTTTATTGTCGAGGCTATTATTGGTGTAGTGATGGAGTATTATGCTAATTTTAAGGAGACTTCTGAAGACTATGTGTTTGTTCATGGAAAAATGGTGGAGTTTACTCCAAGAAAAATTAATGAATTTTATCAGTTAGAAGATGTGTATAGCTGTCAGTATAAATCATTTTCTGCTACGAATGAGGACTTAGGTAAAGTTATTTCTTTTCTTACTGATGGAAGGTGGTAGGGTAAACTTTCCTCTTTCTATGTTAAATTTAGTATATAAGGTCTGGCAGTACTTTATTTCTAATAGAATGATTCCAACAAATCATCATAGTGAGGTTACAAAGGATAGGTCCATCTTGAACTTTTGTATCCAACAAATGAGAAGGATAGATGTAGGCTCTATTGATTATAGAAGCACTTGATCTATAGCTTTGGAAGAGACTACTAGTGGTTTTCACACTACGTGAGAAGACATGTGAAAAGACAGGAGTTTATTTTAGAATGGATGAGGAGAGGATTGAACCTCTGAAACTTATTGCGCCTGCCAATATAAAGAATTATGAATCTCATGTTTTATGGAGATCTGGAAGTAGAACCAGGGATATTCCTTCTACTTCAAGTACTACTTCTAGTACCCCTACTACCCAGGAACTCATAGAGCAAATGATGATCCAACAGGGAGATATCTTGAGAATGGAAAGTAAAATGGATAATACGGAGGTTGATCCAACAGGGAGATATCTTGAGAATGGAAAGTACAATGGATAATACGGAGGTCAGAAATGCACACAATCATAATTTGACAAGACAAAAGTTTGAATATGATATTTCTTATGATGATGCAATGGTCAGATACATGAGAGGTAACCACTCAGTTCAGTTTCCTACTCACCCTGTTTTTACCACATATCAGCAGCAAAATTTTGATGTGGAAGAAGAAGAAGAAGATGATGATGATGATTGGTGATGTTTTAGTTAGATTTTTGTTTAGTTTATGTTTGGTTGTACTTTATTGTTGAGATTGTTTGTTTTAGAGTGTAACACTTTATTTTAAATGTTATGTTGTGTTGTGAACAATAGATTTGTGAGATTGTTTTTGCATTGCGAACCATTTTAGTAGTGTTGTTAGTTTTTAGTGCTTATTTGAAGGTAATTGTAGTTAACTTTTTCTTGGCAAAATTTTATATGTATTATGTTTTATTTAATGTTTTAAGTCTTGAAGCTTTTCATATTAGCACCTGTAATATTTCATAGTTAAGCTTCAAATCAAAACTTTCAACAGGTAAATCTTTCATTCATGTATTAAATGTTTTCTTTCACCCTTTATTTTTCAGTTATTCATGCTAAATCTTTTAAAAATTTAAGTTTGGGGGGTGTCGGTTTCATTTTGGGGATGGTTTGGTTGTGGGGTTGCCCGTAAGAAGCTGTCGGTCACAGGAATCAAAATCCCGTCGCCCGCTTCGGAAGGACGTTGAGGTATGAAATCAAACTGATCCCATATTTTTCATAGTTTAAAATGAAAGAGCATTGTACCTCAAATC
>NW_018165647.1:437650-438368 GCF_001263595.1 Phalaenopsis equestris
TGATTTGGATGAGCTGGCCTCTAGGTTTAATTTGGGTGAGGTGTCATGGGAGTGGCTCTCAGTTTTGGGCTTTTCCGGCCAGTAGACTAGCCGACCGGTCTACTTTTGAACCCCAATTTTGACCATAGTTTGATTTGAGGCTTCACCAATGTCAATTGATGGTTGATTTTGATGTATAGGAATGTTATCAAGATTTTTCAATTGGGTGAGATTAAGTCATATGGTCAAAATTGGGGTTTTGGCCCAAATCAAAATTGGGCTGAGATCAAATTGATGGATATTTGAGATGGATTTGGGGAAATTTGAGTCTTTAAAGGGCAATTTGGGGATTTTAGTTAAAGATGGTCAAATTGACCAAATTGGGTCACATGGTAGTTGAGAGAAATTAAATTTGGAATATTTGGGATTTATTGGGATTTTCTGGGAATTTTTGGAATTTTTGGAATTTTGAGCCCAAGAGGGGTATTTTGGTATTTTGGGGGTGCTTTAGGGGTAAAAGGCCAAGATGGGTATTTTGATATATTTGAGGTACTAATCATCACCAATAAGCCATGGACCAAAGAAAACCCCATTTTGGGTCCTCTACATAGTGGTCTTAGCTAAACAATAGCCCTAAGGCTAGTAGATTTAGGGGACCATCTACATGAGTATCCCAAAAGATCAAGGGATCTAGGTTAGAAATTTGAGCTCAGGGTTGTGAGTGATTGTGAGTGTAGAT
>NW_018165647.1:438559-455398 GCF_001263595.1 Phalaenopsis equestris
GTCTAGTTTTCTAGGAATAGTCAACAGGAAAAGTCCTATGGCTAGACCTTAGGCTACTAAAGAGGAAAAACTAAACCTCAACCAAAAATGAGGTCAACATGGGGGGAAAGGAAAAATGGTGGGGAAGAAAAATTCCTTTTTAAGGAAAAGAAACTTAATTTTATTTATCCTCAATTAGTTAGATTTTCAAAATATTTTAAAAATCAACATTACCTTTAGTGTTTGAGGGTAATTTTAGATAGCTATATTTGTGTTTCTAAATATTTAGTAAACTAAAGTAAAAATTTTTAATAATAAAGGTTAATTTTAGAGATTAAGATACTCTATAGGATAGAATAAGACTATATTTTTTCTATTGTAAGTAAGTGAATTTGTATTTTTGAAGTATTAAAAATCTTAGGGATCATGTAAGAAGAAAAAAAATTTATGAAAAATCTTTAAAGCTAGTATAAATTTATAAAGTGAAGGAATGTGAAAATTTTTTAACTTTAAGAAGAAGATAGTAAAGTTCAAAATCATTAAAGGCTATCCAAATATAGTAATCTTCACATAAAAAATAGAGAAAAGAAAAGAAAAAGGATTGAAAATGATCCTGACAAAGAAATGAAAAAGAAAAGAAAAAAAAGAGAAAAGAAAAGAAAAAGGATTAAAAATGATCCTGAAAAAGAAAAGAAAAAGAAAGAAAAGAAAAAGATGTGAGGAGAAGCTTGAGGAGATGCCTAATTAAAAATTGGCTTCACTTGAATCAACTTAAAGAAGAAGGCTTGGCTACATTTTCTAAACTTATATTTCAGTTTTAACATATTTACTAGTAAAGTTTCATAAAGTTTTTCTCATATGGATATTCTAAGTGGCTTTAATATGAATAATTTGCAATTTTCCTTGAAAAGAATAGAGAATCAGAAATCTTAGACTTGACTGCTAGATATTCTTATACCTTTAGTATTAACTAGAGTTATTTTATATTTTTCTTAAGTTATGTTGTTGTATTTAGTAGACTAAAATATAAAAATCTAGAAGTTAAAATTTTTGCCATAAGTCATATTTTTTATGTAGTAAAGGAGTTACCTGAGGACAAGTAACATTTAATTTTGTGGGATTTTGATGCACAAAAAATATATGCATTTTTAGACCCATAATTGCACTTTAAAGGAAGGTATTTTTTATGTTTTATTGCAGGTTGTTGATTTTTAGGATTTGGAGCAAAATAGATGAAATTTGGAGTCAAAATGGAGTTTTTGAAAAATTCTTCAGAGCCGATGGTGCTAGATTGGGCGCCGACAGAGCTTTTTGACAGAGAATATGGATTTAATTAAATGGTCACTGGCGCCAGTGTCGGTGCAGGCCCTATTTCTAGAAGATTCAATGAATTTAGATGCTTTTTGAAGAGTTTTTGGATGCACCTATTAGAAAACCAACCTTATGCTCTATTTAGAGCCAAAATTTATCAAAAAAGCCTCTTCGCACTCCTCCGCTCACTCTTGGTCTTTCTTCGCATTTCTTTGACCCCTTCATGCCACTTTGCATCCTTCCACGCCATTCCACACCATTAGTCATTTATTTTCTATATAGTTTTGAGTTTTTTGTGGTGAGTTTAAGTGTGAATTCTTCTCTAAGAGTGTTGAAGAGGGAGAGAAGTGAGAGATTTCTTCTTTCTACTTTTCCTAAGAGAGGCTACAAGGGATTGTCTTTGAGAAAGAATTTCAGATAAGTGTTGTTTTTTTATTATTGTTGTATGAATATTCTTTTATATGTGAAATTTATGTTTTGTTGTATCTTTCTTAAGAAGTCTGAGTTGTTTCCTTTATCACAGAGTGAGAATCACATTTAAGTCCATGAAGGAGTATTTCATTCATGGAATTAAGTGCAAATAAATAGGGAAATATACTTTGTTGGGTGTATAATTGGAAATTTTTAGGGTGACAGACTGAAATTCACAATTTGATCTTAGTATTTAAGAACTAAAGCGAGAGTTAGCCTTCAGAAGAAGGGAAGTAGGAGCTCTGGAGTGGGAGCCAGCTTCCTCCTAGCCTAGCCTTGGATTTAGGGACTACACCAAAGATTAGCCAATGATTTTCTATAACACTGAATCAAGGTAGAGAATTAAAATTGCTCTGATTTGGCACAATACATATTTAAACCATTTATCTCATCTCATTTCACCAAAAACTCATTGTAGTGGAAAAGATGCTTTTTCATATTAAAAAACTTCATCACATAAATAGTTTAGTAGTTACTATTTTAAACTTTGCATTTAAATTTTGCTACTAGTTATTGGTAGATAATTAAAATTTCTTCTATTTGGCACAATACAAATTTAAACCAATTATTTTATCTCATTTCACCAAAAACTCACTGTAGTGAGAAAGATGTATTTCATATTAGAAAACTTTATCACATAAACATAGTTTAGTAGTTACTATTTTAAACTTTGCATTTAAATTTTGCTACTAGTTATTGATTAGCCAATAATTTTCTATAACACTGAATCAGGTAGATAATTAAAATTACTTCTATTTGGCACAATACAAATTTAAACCAATTATTTTATCTCATTTCACCAAAAACACATTGTAGTGAGAAAGATTGTAGTGAGAAAGATGTATAAAATTACTTCTATTTGGCACAATACAAATTTAAACCAATTATTTTATCTCATTTCACCAAAAACTCATTGTAGTGAGAAAGATGTATTTCATATTAGAAAACTTTATCACATAAACATAGTTTAGTAGTTACTATTTTAAACTTTGCATTTAAATTTTGCTACTAGTAATTGGTAGATAATTAAAATTTCTTCTATTTGGCACAATACAAATTTAAACCAATTATTTTATCTCATTTCACCAAAAACTCATCGTAGTGAGAAAGATGTATTTCATATTAGAAAACTTTATCACATAAACATAGTTTAGTAGTTATTATATTACTTGATAATGATATGTATACTTTCATAGAATCCCAACATTAAGTGATTAACATTATTATTCGTAAAATACCACATCAATTTTTTGGCACTATTGTAAAGCGGAGCCAGCTTTATAAATTTTACATAAAATACCACATCAATTTTTTGGCACTATTGTAAAGTGGAGCCAGGTTTATAAATTTTACACAACTATATTTTCTTGGGATCAATTAAGCATCTCCTCAAGCTTCTCCTCACATCTTTTTCTTTTTTAATCTTTTCTCTCTTTTTTTTCAGGATCATTTTCAATCCTTTTTCTTTTCTTTTTTTTTCTTTTTTTATTTGAGGATTACTATATATGGATAGAATTTAATGATTTTGAGCTTCATTATCCCCTTCTTAAAGTTAAAAACTTTTCACATTCCTTCACTTTATAAATTTGTATTAGCTTTAAAGATTTTTCATAAAGGTTTATTTTGTTCTACTTACATATCTAAAATTCTTCATACTTAAAAATCATAATTTTCTTTACTTTAAATAGAAAAACATAGTCTTATCTTTTCATACCAAATATTTTTAACTTTAGAATTGACCTTCCTTATTAAAGACTTTTACCTAAATTTACCATAATATTTATAAACATATAGTCATTTAATGTTAAATATTAATCTAATACCAAAGGTCATGTTAAATTTAAAAATATAGCTAATTGAGCACAAGTAAAATTAAGTTTCTTTCTTTAAAAAAAAAATTTTTTAAAAAAAAAAATTTCCCCCCCCCCCCCCCAACTTAAATTTTTTAAAGATTTTGCATGAACAACTTAAAAAGAAATAAAGGGTGAAAGAAAATAATTAATACATAAAAAAAAACTTACCTGTTGAAGATTTTGATACTGAAACTTAACTCTGAAATATTGCATGTGCTAATATAAAAAGCTACAAGACATAAAATATTAAATAACACATAATACACATAAAAAATTTTACTGAGAAAGAATTTACTACAAATACATTCAACAAAGTACTAAACTAACAACAGTACCTAAAATGATTTCCAATGTAAAAATAGTTTTGCAATCCTACTGTTCACAATATAACATAACATCAAAAATAAAAAAAGTATCACTCTCTAAAAACAAAAAAAAAATAATAAAGTACAACCAACTATAAACTAAACAAAAGATCAAACTGAAACATCACCAGTCATCATCATCATCATCTTCTTCTTCTTCTACATCGAAGTTTTGCTGCTAATACGGGGTAAACACATGGTGAGTAGGAAACTGAACTGTGTGGTCACCCCTCATGTATTTAACCATCACATCATCATAAGAAGCATCATATTCAAACTTCTACCTTGTCAAATCATCATTATGTGCATTTCTGGCCTCCATATTTTCCATCCTGTTTTCCATCCTCAAGATACCTCCCTATTGGATCATCAGTTGCTCCATAAGTCCCTAGAGAGTAGGGGTACTAAAAGTAGAAGGAATATCCCTACTCCTACTTCCAGATCTCCATCCAACATGAGATTCATAAGTTTTAATATTTGCAGGCCCAATAAGTTTTAGAGGTTCAGTTCTCTCCTCTTTCATTCCAAAATCAACTCTTGTTTGTTCATATAGTGTGAAGATCAGGGCAAGGTGTGCTAAACCACCAGTAGTGTCACCCAAAGCAATAGAACAAGTTTTGTTATTATTCCCATCTGCTAGATACATAAGTTCAAAATGGCTCTATCTTTTGTAACCTCGTTATGATGATTTGTTGGTATCATTCTAGCAGATATAAAATAATGTCAAGCCATAGATACTACATTTAACATATAAAAGGGAAGTTTACCTTAAAATTATTCTTCACCTTCCAAGCTCCTCTTCCATCAGTAAGAAAAGAAATAACTTCATCTAAGGCCTCATTTGTAGTAGAAAATGATTTGTACTGACAGCTATACACATCCTCTAACTGATAAAATTTATTAATTTTTCTTGGAGTAAATTCTACCATTTTCCCATGAATAAAAGCGTAGTATTTAGAAGTTCCTTTTAAGTTGGCATAGAACTCCATCACTATACTAATAATAGCCTCGGCAGTAAAGTAACAAAAATTCTCCCACTGCGAGAAACGATTAATCTTTCAACTTCTCCACCTGAACTTTTAAATGCTCGATTCGGAATTACTTTCTTGGTTGTGAGAAGACTGTTGAAACAAATGTTAGCCATGTAGTTAACAAACTTTTGATCGTCAAAATTCACTTTCCTTTTTCCCTTGCTCATTCTCGGTGCCATGATGATCTAAGAAAATTTGATAAAATCCAAATAAATTTCTAAAATTTTGAAAATCACAATGTGGGATGTTTTAAACTTAAATCTACTAAGTAATAGTTCTTCACCAAAGGATTTTTTCAAAATCTTCTCAAAAAAATTTCAAAATTTTAGATCTCGGAAATGTAAGATAAATCCTTTATGAAAATAAAAAATTTTGGGTTCAAAGTGTAGCTCTTACGTAGAGAAGATGAAATCTCAACTTCTTTTTCCTTAAAATCACGTCAAATCCAAGCAATAGTAAGCCCTATGTGCACAAACCGGAGGTTGAAGGTGACCAAAAGGGTAAAAATGGTGTTTTTAATATGCAAATTGTGAATTTTAAGGGATTTAGGTACTTTCGGGTTAAGGGCGTTATCGGCGCCAGTGGCCAAAAATTCAATTTTTTATTTTTTGCAATTTCCAACTTTCTTTCAATTCACTCCAAAGTTTAATTAGTCTTTTTGAACACTAATTTTCATCTTAAAATAATTCACAAACATGTATTTTCACAAAAAAAACATCAAACTAACTTTTATATATGAAAATTCAATTCTCACAAATAAACTTTTTTAACCACACTTTCACATACATAAAGCAAACTAAATTATAATTCAGCATCAAAATCAAACCACAACACTAGAACACTGACACAAAACTATACACACAATTAAAGTTATAAGAGTTCTAAAGCAAAGTAAATTCAACAAAATCACATTAAAAACATAATTACTTTAAAATAGTGGAGACTCCAACTTATTCAAGTATTCTACCTCATCTTCAGAACTTTCTCCTCCTCGAATATCTCCCATAGACTAGTAATGGACGTACAATTGTAGAAGGTTGGTATGGAAATTGATCAGTCAAATTTTCATCGAAAAATTTTCATCGACCCATCCATTTTTCTTGAACATCTGCACCAAACATGATTCATGTGTTCCAGTATGATCAAAGTTCTCCTTCATCCTACAATCTACGTGATAAAAAAGGTAGTTAAGATTTCCTATTGCATTCATAATACTCTGAAGTTCTCTTTCAAATTTCTTCATTTTCTTCTCCAAAGCTATTGAACTTCCAACTGTTTGTGGCATTAATAGTGCTCAAGCATGTGATGAATGATCCAAAATAAAATCTACTACTTCATTTCCATTCCCAATATAATTGTCATATTGTCATCAATAGGAATCATGGAATCATGGGCTCCCAGGGTAGTAATACTTTCTCCCAAATTTCTTATGGCACTTGAGTTTGACTGCAAAGTAAGAAAATTGTAGAAGGATGCACCAGTCCATATATCGACCCATTCATAATAATACGCATAATATATTTGAAAATAATTGATCCCACATCAATGGGCTTTTCCATTTGAATGCAATAGTTTAAAATTGCAGTTTATTTTGCAACTCTGCAGTTTATTTTGCAACTCTACTAATCTTGATGGTAGGGAGTAATTTTGTAGAGATGAAGAAATGCCACTGTTTTGATATTGGATTAAGCATTGAAGCGGGGAAACTAACGTATCTCTCATCTCTGATTACCCAATTATCATTTTCATCCATCAGAAAATGATATACATTTTGCATTATATCTCTCGTTGGGATAAAATTTGTAAAATGACAGATTGGTGCATTTTCTACCATATACAAATCATTAATTTGAGGCGGAGTAAATGGTACAACCTTACCTCAAACGAAGACGACTCCTTGGGTAATTCCATGTAAGTTAGCATAGGATTCCTTTACTAGTGGTACAACAACTGCAGTGGTAGTATATCATAGAACTTCCCAATGCCTCTGCACTATGATTTTCTCAATCTGTGAACTTGGATTACTCAATCCATGATTGACAAAGCCTCTCTCCTTGATAAGTCTCTCCTTCGTGATGACTTTGTCGTATATTCTCTGCACGTCAAAATTGATAAACTTACTTATATTGAAAACTCCATACCTTGAAGTATTTCTAGAATTGAAAACCATGATTTCAAAATTTGGAAGTTTTTGGTCATCCAAGGTAGTTCTTAGGCCTTTAAAAATACCTCTCGGTGGTTATTTAGGAGTACAATTCGGCCAAAGTCCGCCAAATTCGTCCTGAATGCACGAAACTGCTCGGGACCCTGTAGGTGCTCCCGATGACGCTGTCAACACCATGGCTCATGTAAAGTGGCACCGTCGGTGCCCATTTTGGTGTCGTCGGCGCTAGAGGCCAAAATTATGTCTCTTATTTTTTTTGGTTCAATTCGATTCCAAATTTTCCTCCAATACCAATATTTGTCTGAATTTATGATATATAAAATTATGTTGGATTCAAAAATATTATTATTTCCTAATATATAAAATACTAATTAAACAAAATAGTAAGATATAGATATATATATATAGATATATGTAAAGTTATGTATGGGTTGCCTCCCACAAAGTGTTTTATTTAACGTCCTCAGGCCTCCCACAAAGCACTTGGTTTAACGTCATCAGCTGGACATACCATTGTTTAATCATGATGACTTAACATCAAAATTTGTTTAAATTATGGCATGTGCCCTTCATAATAATGTTTTAATCGATGCTCATTAACTTTAAATATCTTTCTAGTTTTAGGATCTTTAATAACAACAGTTTCATAATGATAAACTTTAATCACTTTAAATGGTCCTAACTATCTAGATTTCAATTTTCCTGAAAATGATCTCAATCTTGTATTATATAATAGAATTATTTAGGTTCAAACTTCGTTCGTTTTAATAATTTTTTGATCATGTCATATTTTCATTTTCTCTTTTTTAGATTTTTGCATTATCATATGCTTCATTTCTAATCTCCTCAAGTTCATTGAGTTGCAACAATCTTTTCTCACCAGCACTTTTAGATTAAAATTAAATTCCTTAATAGCCAAAAATGTTTTATGCTCCAATTGTACTAGTAAGTAGCTTGTTTTTCTAAAAATAACTTTATATGGTGACATTCCAGTAGGATTCTTATAAGCAGTTTTGTATGCCTATAATGCAGTATCTAATCTAGCAAACCAATCAAATTTATAAGAATTTACAGTTTTTTCTAAAATTCATTTTATTTCATGATTTGACATCTCTGCTAGACCACTAGACTGAGGATGATAAGTAAGTAGAGAATTTGTGATTAATATCCTATTTTTTAATTAATTTTTTTATTCTCTTGTTCATAAAATAGGATCCTCCATGAGTAATAATTACTCTCGACATTTCATATCTTGTAACAATATTTTTATTTAAAAATTTAGAAACACTCCGAGCATCACATCTAGGTACAGTAATAGCTTCAATCCACTTGAACATATAATCAACATCAAGTAATGTCTATAAATTTCCAAATGAATGTATAATTGGTCCCATAAAATCTAATCCCCACACATCAATAATTTCAAGTTCCAATGTGTAATTTAGAGGCATTTCATTTCTTCTAAAAATATTTCCTACTCATTGACATTGATCGCATGTTTTAATATATTCATTAAGATCTCTAAAAAGAGTAGGCCAATAAAATCCAGCTTGCAAAATCTTATGTGTAGTTCTATTTGTTCCAAAATGTCCTCCAAATTCAGAATCATGACATCTTTCAATTATTTATTGAGTTTCTTCATAAGGCACACACCTTTTAATAATTAGATCTTTACATTGTTTATACAAATATGGGTCATCCCAAAAAAAGAATTTTGAATCATAAATAAATTTCTTTAGTTATTGATTCTTAACATCTGGTTGTAGAATATCACTTACAATATAATTTACTATATCGGCATACTACGGTATATTCATTATATCACTATTATATAATTGTTCATCAGGGAAATTTTTTAAAATTTTATTTGCAAAATTATTTAATATTTCTTTTTCTAGTCTAGACAAATGATCTGCTATTTGATTATCATTTCTCTTTCTATCAATTACCATAAACTCTTGCAGAAGAAGTATCGATCTAATTAAACTTGGTTTATCTTCCTTCTTTTGCATCAAGTATTTGATAGCATAATGATATGTATGCACTATACATTTGGTTCCTATTAAGTAAGGACTAAACTTATCAATGGCATAAATAATAAATAATAACTCTCTTTCAGTAGTAGTGTAAATAATTTGAGCAACATTAAGAGTTTTACTAGCATAATATATTACTTTAAAAACTTTATTGTGCCTTTGTCCTAAAACAGCTCCAATAGCATAATCACTAACATCGGACATTATTTCAAATTGTTTCTTCCAGTCAGGTGGAACTATTATAAGTGCAGTGATTAATTTTTCTTTCAATAATTCAAATGCTTTTATGCATTCCTCATTAAAATCAAATTTTGTATCCTTTTCTAAACGTTGGCATAATGGCTTAGTTATTTTTGAAAATTTTTTTATGTAACACCTGTAGAAATCAGCATGTCCTAGAAAGCTTCTTACCCCTCTAACCGTAGTGGGAGGTGGTAATTTCTCAATAACATGAATTTTTGCAGGATCTACTTCTATGCCATTTTCATAAATTTTATGCCCAAGTACAATTCCTCCTTCAACCATAAATTGACATATTTCCTAATTTAGTACTAGGTTTACTAGTTCACATAATTCCAGAAATTTTCTAAATTATTTAATCATAATTCAAATGAAGTCTTGAATATTTCTAAATTATTTAATCATAATTCAAATGAAGTTTCGAATATAAAAAAAACATCCATAAATACTTTCATTCCATGTTAAATCAAATTACTAAAAATTGACATCATACATCTTTGAAATGTCAAAGGTGCATTGCATAGTCCAAAAGGTATTCTACGAAAAGTAAATGTTCCTTAAGGGCTTGTAAATGTTGTTTTCTCTTGATCCTCAGGAGTAATTAAAATTTGATGATACCCAGTATATCCATCTAAAAAGCAGTAATATTTGTTCCCAGTCAATCTAACCAACATTTGGTCTAGAAAGGGTAAAGGAAAGTGATCTTTCTTGAAAGTGATCTTTCCTGGTGGTCATGTTTAATTTTCTATAGTCTATACAAGTTCACCAAACAGTAACTTATCTTCATGGAATTAATTCATTTTTTTTCATTTACTTCAACGGCATAATGACTTGGACTTACCCAAGCACTGTCTGAAATAGGATATATAATTCCGGCATCTAACCATTTTAAGATTTTTTTTCAACAAATTCTTTTAATATTTGGTTTAATCTCCTCTGAGGATCAGCTTTAGGTTCGTATTGCTTGTCTAATAGAATTTTGTGCACACAAATTGAAAGACTAATTCCTTTAATATCTGCTAAAGTCCATCCAAAAGCCTTTTTATATCTTTTTAACATTTCTATTAATTTTTGTTCTTGAATTTTAGTTAAATCAGAAGATACAATAACAGATAATGTAGATGAATCTCCTAAGAACTCATATTTTAAATGGGTCGGTAATAATTTCAGTTCAAGTTCAGGTGATTTAATACTTGAAGGAATAAAATTTTTATTATCATTTTCCAATAAAGCTAAAGTTTCAAATTTGTCTTGAATATAATCTAAATTCTCTTTATTTATTTCATTCTCATAATATTCTTCTTGCCTTAATTTTTCTTCAAACACTTCCTTAAATTGCTCATTACTCAAATAATGAGTAACTTCCATTCTAAGACATTTATTATCTTTTTTCTATCATAGGATATTTCATAGCTTTTGCAATATTAAATGTTACTTCTTGATCATTAACTCTCATTATCAATTCTCCTTTTTGCGCGTGTATCACAGCTCTCCCTGTTGCTAGAAATGGTCTTCCCAAAATAATAGGAATCTCTTTATCTTCCTCCATATCTAATACTACAAAGTCTACTGAAAAAATAAATTTATCCAATTTAACTAATACATCTTCTACAACTCCTTTAGGATAAGTTATTGATCGATCAACTAACTGAAGAGTTACAGTAGTAGGGTAAATCTCTCTTAAATCTAAAAGTTTAAAAATCCATAGAGGCATAAGATTGATACTCGCTCCTAAATTACATAACATTTTTTTTCCATAAGATTTCTCTCCAATTGCGCAAGGTATGGTAAAGCTACCAGGATCTTTAAGTTTTTGAGGAAGCTTTTTCTGAATTATTGCACTGCATTCTTCATTAAGTGCAACAGTCTCATGATCTGCAAACTTCCTTTTCTTGTTTAGTATATCTTTCAAAAATTTCACATAAATTGGCATTTGTTCCAAAGCCTCAATGAAAGGAATGTTTATCTTTAACTTCTTAAGGATTTGCAAAAATTTTATAAATTGTTTCTCTTTATTCTTCTGCTTCAATCTTTGAGGAAACGGAGGTTGTGGTTTTTCTAAAGGAACTTGTATTGGTTCATTTTCATTGTGGTCGCTTTAAATTTCTTCCTTCTCCTCCTCAACTTCAATTTCTCTTTGGATTCTTATTTCTACTTCTTATCCACTTTGTAATTGAATAGTTTTAATTTGCTCCTAATTTTGTTCCTTTGGATTAACTTCCACAGTACTTGGAAGAATTCCCGAAGGTCTGTTACTAAGTGCATTAGCAATATGTCTTAATTGATTTTCAAGATTTTTAATAGTAGCCCCTTGATTTTGTAATTGATTTCCCATATTCAACATTACTTCTTCCATCGTCGACTTCTTCTTTTCCTTAACTTGTGGGTCAGGGTTAGAGTTAAATCCAAGAGGATAATAAGGTCGATAATTAGGATTTCCTTTGTTGTTTAAATTTCCTAAGGTGTTCACCAAATTGTTATAATTATTCCAACTAAAATTAAGGTGATTTTTCCATTCAGGGTTATAATAATTAGAATAGGGATTATTATTTCAATTATTTATGGCATTCAAAATTTCATAAGATGATTGAGTATCAATTATCTGCCCTAGTGAATTTTCCTCTAATACAGGTGGTATTTGAAAATAATTCAATTTGATCAATCTTTTTCGATATAGCAGCAATTTGAGATGCTAAAATAGACATTGCATCAGAGTCATGAGTAATGTTGATTCCCCTTCAAACTGATGAAAAGATGTAATATCATTTCTAAACTTAGCAATTTTCGATGGTGGAAAATATTTAGCTAAGATTTTTTGTGATAGTTCTCCCAGAGTTCTGATAGGTCTAGGTGCTAATGAATTTAACCAAGCCTTAGCTTTATCCCTTAATGAAAAAGAAAAAAGTCTATGCCTAACAACATCATTAAACACTCCATCATATTTAAAAGTAGCACATATTTCAAGAAAACTAGCAAGATATAAGTTAGTATCTTAAGTAGGTGTTCCTCCAAACTGATTATTTTGTATCATTTGGATAATAAAAGATTTAAGCTCAAATAAATTAGCAGCAACATCAGGATTTTGAATAGTCAATTGAAGTTCATCTGCTGTCGGATTAGCATATTCTTTTAAAGGTCTTTTTTGATTTTCATTTATTTGATTATCTAAGTTATTCACCATTTTGTTCAAATTTTTTAATTTCTTTTTGTTGTTTTTGAATTTTTCTAATAGTATGTTCTAATTCTAAATTGTAAGGTACTAAACCTTTAGATCCAATATTTTGCATAAACAAGTATAATAAGCAAAGGAAATTTTCTTAAAAATACTCTTAAATATATAAATATATAATAATTTTTATAATTTTTTATTTTTTTAATAAAAAATAATTTTTTTTTGTAATATTTTATCTCTAAATTTCCTAATTTACCAAATCTATTTAATTTACCATTAACTTCCCCGGCAACGACGCCAAAAATATGATCCCAAAAATATAGTTATGCAAAACTTATAAAGTTGACTCCGCTTTGCAACGATGTGAAAAGCTGGATGCGTTTTTTTTACAAATAAGAAATTTAAGCAATTTATGTTGAGATTCTACGCAAGTGTACATATCGTTATCAAGTAATATAAGGCTTCATGTAATATAAGACTTTCTATTTAAGCCCCAAATATCAATCCCACAAGGAATGTTTAAATTTGAACTAATAAATTAACTAGGAAATTCACAGAAATAAAACAAAATCACTGTTACTAATTTCTACTTGTTTGAGATACTATCAGAACTAAATTATTAACTACTAGCAAAACTAAACTGCAAAGTTTAAATAGTTATTACTAACTATGTTTTATGTGATGAAGTTTTCTAATATAAAAAAGCATCTTTCCCACTACAATGAGTTTTTGGTAAAATGAGATGAGATAAATGGTTTAAATATGTATTGTGTCAAATAGAAGCAATTTTAATTCTCTACCCTGATTTAATGTTATAAAAAAATATTGGCTAATCTCAGGTTTAGTCCCTAAATCTGTGGTTAGGCTAAGAGGATATCGGCTCTCACTCCAAAGCTCCCCTTCCCTTCCCCTGAAGGCTACTGCTCGCTTTAGTTCTTAAACACTAAGACCAAATTGGGGATATTAGTCTGTCACCCTAAAATCTCCAATTCTACACCCAACAATGTATATTTCCTTACTTATTTGCACTCAATTCCATGAACAAAATACTCCTTCATGGAATTAAATGTGATTCTCACCCATGTTGTAGAACTCATACTCCATTTCCCGGATCATATGTTTCACAAAAGATTTTAACAATTCAATTGGTCAGATTGAAAAGTAAATTAAGAATGGAGTTGAAAAACCATTACAATTTATTGTATATTTTAAAATTAGCACAACCAAATTATCTCTTCATTTCAACATATCTCAAAGTAGGGGGAAAGATAAAGGAAACTAATCAGACTTCATGAGACACAAATTTCATATATAAAAGAAAGTTCATACAACAATAATAAACAAACAACACTTATCTGGAACTCTTTCTGAAAGCAAATTCCTTGTAGCCTCTCTTAAGAAATGTAGGAAGAAAAAATCTCTCACTTCTCTCCCTCTCCAACACTCTTAGAGAAGAATTCACACTTAAACTCACAAAAAAAACTTAAAACAATAAAGAAAATAAATGACTAATGGACTCTAAGTGGCTATGAGGAATGTGGAATAGCATGGAAGAGAGTGGAAAGCTGTCGAAGGGGGCAAAGAGGGGTCTTTTTTTATCAATTTCTGCTTTAAATAGAGTCTAATCTCAATTTTCCAATATGTGCATCCAAAAACTCTTCAAAAATAGTCGAAATTCATTGAATCTTCTAGAAACATGTCATGCACTGATATTGGCTTCGTCGGCGCCCATTCTGGTGCCATCGGTGTCAGTGGCCCGTGAACTCTTTATTAAATGGTGTCGTCGGCACTGCTCCTGGGAGAGAGGGGCCCTCCCCTGACACTGACACTGTCGGCGCCAGTGGTCATTTAATTAGACCGTGCTCACTGTCAAACGGCGCCGTCGACGCTCAGTCTGGTGCTGAGCATTCTTCAAAAATGTCATTTTGACTCCAAATTCTATCATTTTTGCTTTAAGTCCTACAAATTAACAACCTACAATAAAACATGAAAAATACCCTCCGTTAAAGTGCAATATCACAAAAAATTAGTATAAAATATAGGTCTAAATATGCATATATTTTTAGTGTATCATCGGTACAGAGACCTTGGGAACCCACACCTTTTTCTTTGATAGTGATTGATACACCTAAAATATATAGTATTTTTAGACATATTTTTATACCTATTTTTTAATGGAAGGTATTTTTGTGTTTTTCTTGTAGATACAAGTAAAAATGAAAAAAATGCTTAAAGGAGTGAAAAAGGATCAAATTTGAAGCGAAAAGGTGAAAAATTATGCAAAAGTGTTATTGCACCTAAGCGCCAGATCTGGCGCTTAAGCGTCGGTTAAATAGAGAAGGCCACGCCTAAGTGCCAGACCTCGCGCTTAAGCACCAGTGGCAGTTACTAGATGAGTAAAATAAATATTCACGAATTTTAAAGAGGTTTTTTAGGCACACATTGGCTTAATAGGTGGTTCTAACCAGCACGGATGAAAATTATCATGAAAGAATGTGTTTCTTGGGGAAATACATCTAATCAAGACACATTTTGAAGAGATCCCAAGGCACCTCTTGAAAAACTATAAATGAAAGAAGAGAAGACATAGAAAAGTGTCATGAAAAGGTCCAAAAAAGTGTGAGTCCTGAATATATTGGCAAGTTTTGAAAGTTCTTCTCTAGGGAGTTAGTTCGGAGAAATTTTCAGGAACCACTGAATGAGAATATAGTTCATATGATTGAGTGCAAATAAATAGGGAAATATTCATTGATGGGTGTAGAGTTAGAGGACTTTAAAGTGACAGGCTAAAGCCCCCAACTTAGTTTATTATTTTAGGTTCTGATATGAGAATGTTATCCCCCAAGTGAAGGGAATCGAAGGAACTCTAGAGTGAGAGGTAGTATCTTCCCTATCTAGCCGGTCTTCAGAACTATTCAAACTTTAAATTACCCAGTGTTCTTTATAGCATATCTAGTAAGGGTAAAGAAAATTATTGCTTTTATTTGACACAACACAATTTACATACGTCCACAATAGAATTCCTATATTTATTACTGAATCATGATAAGAAGAAAGATATTTTCATATTAAGTACTTTTCTTCTACAAAAACTTTAGTTATCTTTTTAAGTTGTTATTGTTTCGTTAAAATATCAAAAATACCAAAAATATTAAAATTTTAAATACTGTGATACATCTCTAGTTTAAGTAATTGTCTTTTTAAATCAAAAAGTCCTATATTACTTGATAATGATATGTATACTTGTGTAGTATCCCAATATAAATATATAAAAATTAAAAAGTTAAATTCTTATTGTTCTTCAGGATCATGTTTTTTGTTTTGTTACAAAATAAGAAAATATAAGTGAAATATAAGTGAAAAATACATGAAAAATACAATCAGAACTATTGCTATATTGTGCATAAGCATTAAGTCGGGATCAAGATCTTGGCGCCGTTGTCGGGGATCGAAAACTAAGTAAATTTCTATTTTTAGAAAGTCTTATTTAAACTTTAAATATTTTATCTTATTTTGAATGTTTTATTTTATTTTATTTTATTTTATTTTATTTTATGTTAGTGTATTCGTAGTTCAGGTTCTGAAGGACTAGTGCCCTACGATTCTAAATTAAAAAGAACTATTAGAAAAATCAGAAAAACCAAAAAAAAAATAAAAATCTTGAAAAATCCAAAAAAAATTACAAAAATGGCAAACCAAAATAATCAAAATGCTGAAATTCATCAAGAGTTTAGACCTTTAAGAGATTATGCCAACTATGCTGTAGATGAACTTCTTAGTAGTATTCAAAAACCTACTGTAGTGGCTAATTCATTTGAGCTTAAACTTGCTATTAACCAAATGGTACCAAATAATCAGTTTGGGGGATCAAAAACTGAAGATCCAAATTTACATCTTTCCAATTTTCTAGAATGGTGTGCTACATTTAAATATGATGGTGTTTCAGATGAATCCATAAGACCGGATTAGGTTATTTCCTTTCTTACTTAGGGATAAAGCTAAGAAGTGGTTGAATTCATTAGCACCTGGGTCTATCAGAACTTGGGTTAGTTTAGCACAAAAATCCTTGCTAAATATTTTCCACCATCAAAAACTGTGAAGCTTAGAAATGATATTACATCTTTTAATCAGTTTGAAGGGGAATCTATTTATGAAGCATGGGAATGATTTAAAGAACTCTTAAGAAAGTGTCCACACCATGTTATACCAGATTGGTT